>NC_069721.1:13438595-13576095 GCF_027358585.1 Pangasianodon hypophthalmus
AAATCCAGTTCAAGCTTTCACTGTAACCATCTTGTTTGCTGCAGTAGTTTCCTTCACTAATGTCTGCAGCTGTACACATCATCACTGAGGCTAGAAAATATGAGGCGTTTTACGCTTAATTGCTGCAAACAAAATATTTATGTTCACTAAAAAACAAATGAGATCCCAGTCGTAGTTTACTGCTCTGTGGGAAATGAAAATTGGACTGAAGTGTTTTTAATTAAATGAGTCAGGGAAACTCCGGGAAATGGCTTAATTTCATATTGAGACACATGACTTTGGGATCTTGGCGAAGCAATTAACCTCAGCTTAGCTCATTAAAAAGCTGCTTTCATGGCCAGGAGCAGAGACTTATCTGCCAACATAGGACATGAAAGAGCAAATTTGTAAATCCCAAACACTAAAATTAACTGCAAAGGTAGATGTGGAGGGGAGAGATAAAGTGACACGGCCTAACTGAAATTGGAATGAGAATAAGATGTTTGTGCATTAGGAAAAGAATTAGACAGAACGTTATACAATGCTTTTAATCGCTTAATAAGATATGCACCGCTACTGTAAGTATACATTTAATTTAAATGACAGGGTGCGGTTCTTTGTGTTGTAATTTATGCGATGCCTAAATGGACATTATTATTAGCATTTTTGCTGCATTCATAAATGGCAAAAATGTGATTCAAATAAAACGAGGATCTGTTGGCATGAGCGTGAAGTTGTATTTTCGGGTCATCACCCTGAGAGAGCCTGTGTTGTGTCTTCTAGAGTGAGAGCCTGAAAGCGGACACAGGACGTGAAAAGCATTCCCCGGTCACCCTGCACCCCTCCTAGTTTTCCTACCTTATTGAAAGTCCATTAGTGTCAGGCCAGAGGAGATTACTGTCACCATTTGTTTATTTAGAGATAGGATAATAATAGCTGTGGTTTGACCTAAAACAGTCTGATGTTTTACCCCCCCAACATTCATCATGGCTTTTTAATAAAATCATTTAATGGGTTAATGGCATTCAGAGATTTTAAAAATAATTGATGTGGGTCTGTGCATACTTGTATGTGTGTGTTTGTGTGTGTGCATGTACACGTCTATGTTTTTCATCTGAGAAATAGTCAGTGTATGCCAACCGCATCAAAATAATTACACTGAGAAAAATAGAGCCAGTGTTCACGGTGATCTAATCTAAAGGACTCGCAGAGTGAATGCTGAGGAAGATCAAATCTCAGAATAATGGAAAAAGATCAGTGTTGAGGTTTTGTCTGCCTCCGGCATTAGAAATGCATCTCTTCATGTTTTGTTCTGTTTTACCTCTACTGGCTCAGCAATCAGGAGATGCTACACACCTTGAACAGCAACTCTTCACCTGTGAGCTGAGCGGGGCAGGCAGACGTTGGACGTGGATGATCACGGGGAGTGGATTGGTTACATCGCTCCTGCTCTGTGACACCCTCCACTAGAAAGTAAATGGCATCCGAAATCTGATTAGCCCCCATTATAACAAGTGATATTTTCATCCCGCCAGTTCTCGGCACTGTGTCAGTGCTCTCCACTAGTTCAGTGCCGGGAAGAGCCCCGCTCCTCTGACAGATAGTAGATATCCCAACCGTCGCTTGTTTGGACATCGCTGTCGCTGGTGACGAGCAGAACAACGGACAGCCGAGAAAATAAAAAGCAACTAAATAATGTCAAAAGATCAGAAATCAATGGGCCAGGGGAACGTGATCCTCTCATTCCTCTCACGTTTATTCCACCACAGTGTCTCTCCATAGCCACTGAAGTTGCTTTTGTTCACTCCCATAGAGATGTAACTTAAGCACTCGGAAGCTGAGTTACAGTGTTAGACTATCAGCAAAAAATAGCCTTTTACTTAAAGGTCGCTATCAGAGCTTTATTGAGTTACATACACAGACGAGAGCAGTGCATTCATCACATGTCTCTATTTATGTGCAATTTGTGATATTATGGAAAAGAACAACACAAAATGACCAGTCTGTATGTTGTAGAGGTTGTTCTTCATTTTGATTTATTGTTACAACGTCTGGATTTTAAATATGTAGGTCTATATTATTATTTCTGCAGGATTTATGGATGCACAAACAGTCGAGTTGAGTAAATCATTTGTGATATATCATGTGTGATATATCTTAAGTCACACTGACCTTATTTTCAACTAACCTAATAACAGATGCTATAATTTTAACACACAATATACATGTGGTAAATTATACCACAATTTAGCTTAAATTTATATGAGACCATATATTTCACAATAAAAAATTCAGATCTATTGTATTCTTTTGTTCATGGTCTTAATGTTGTGGTCTATGGCTTCAAGTTCTGCCGGAGTTAAGATCTGTTATAATAAATGCAGCGTCTGTCCGCTTTTGTGTTTCCCATTGAGGCCAAGACACAGACATGGGATTTAAAAAAAAAAAAAAAAAACGCAGTTTCTGGACATTTCTCGAAGATAAATTTAATTTCTTTGCTATTTGGAGGTCTTCTTTGAAACTGCAAATTGTAATGAACACATTCAGAAACTGGAGAATAGATTTACCCTCGGCTTCAAATAAGTCAGCGTTATCGGACTCTGTCATTCGCTCCTTCCTATTTTCGAGCTGCTAATTGATGTTTTTGATGTCGGCGAGAAAATTGAAGAAAATGTCATGTGTGAACCAGCGCGGAAGTTAATAAGATTGACTGCGTTGACGGAATGTACAATGAGCAAGCGAAAGGCGTATAACGAATTTGCCTGTCCATCTTTCCATGGGATGAAATTGACACCCACCATGCATTTAGCCCGACAGACTTAATGCAAAATAAATTTGGAAGAACTTTTTTTGGAAAAATTCACCCTTTCTTTTCGATATTTTTATGCGGTTTGGTTGGTTTCTTCTTTCTTTGTGGAGGTTCTGCTAGGTGTCTATAAGCAGCTGTGTGTCTAGAGGGCTCCTGCCCTGCACCAGGCCAGACAATTCGAAGGACTCATCTCCCAGGGCTACTCTCCTGCTTCAAACAATGCTCATTCTTAATGCTGTTTTGAGTTTGAAAAGCCGTAGAGCTTTCAAAAGGTTAGATTAAGATATGTCTAAGAGATGCACCAATATCAGTTAGGGTCATTGCATGTGTTTGGGTGATGTGGAACAGAGCTCAGACTCAAATCCCCTTGAATAAAAGGATTGAAGCACCTCCATGGTAGCGCCATCTTTAGCCATTTATCGAACGCTGGCTGAAATCCAAGATAAAGCCGTTGCTCTCAGATATCATGCGTTACTCAGGTTTAAGTTTCTGATGAACTTTTTTTGCAGCACAATTACACCATTTCAATATAATCATGTGGCGCTAAATTTGAAGAATTTTTCCCGCAAATATGTATTTGTTGATTGGCAATATGGCTCGGTGTAATGGGGTTCTGTGTTTTTAATTAGGCTGTGGATTAGCCGAGTTTGGTTCAGTGCTTCTGATTATTTTTTGCCGGCCTTTAGGGGAATGAGCTAAAACCCTAATACAGCCAGTACCCCCAAGCGGTCTTCTTTTTGAAGACACCGAAAAAAGTGGACTCCACCGGCGCTTGGCCCTCCGAGAATCCAGAGTAAGGGACATTATTCTCGGAATAGCCAATTAATTCCACTAGCAGCTATCGGTTAGCGCTTCTTCTTCTCCCAAACACACCACCCGCCCTCCGCCCGCCATTTGAAATGCTAACACAATGAAATATTTTTCTATTGGTTGGTGTCCCTCGGCTAAGCCACTGCCGCGGGCAGAGAATTTCATCGACTGATGAGACCAGAGGCAGACGCGATAAAAAGGTTACCTGTACGTGACATACACTCCAAATGAGTAGCACCACCTTGAACTCGAAAGTTCTGTAACTTTCAGTTGACTTTTAATCGTTAGCATGGCAGCGCTCTGGTGGCCTTCAGAGGAAGAATGAAGGACATATAAGTTATTGTTTTATTGGAAGTTATATTGGTTTTTATTCAAGTTCAACTTACAATTATACATGTACATGCATGTAGCAGAAGGGCAAATGTTTATGTTTTAGGATATTTATTAATTTTTTGAAAGTTGTCATTGGTTTTGAAGAGCTAAAACTACTTTTAGTACTTGCAGTAAATCCATTGCATGTATACGATAAAGCAGATATTATTATTATTGTTATTATTATTACTACTGTTATGTTTTTGTTTGAAGGACTATTTAAAACCAAATTAGCTTGCTTGCTTACATTAATAGAAAGTATTAAGCATTAGTAGAATTATCTTTGCATTTGCTAAATGCATTTTAATACAAATATAAGCACAGGTAAAGTTCTGAAATAATAATAATAATAATAATAGTTTCTTTTAATATTCATTAATATTAGTATTTATTACCAGTTATTATTTTGTAAAGATTTTTAAAATTTTTTTGCATAAAACATGGCATTCATTTGTTTCTAATACCAAGTGTAAAGCTCAAAACCCTCTGTCTGTCTTTCATCTGAATATTTCAGCAGTGAGTGTGTGTGTCTTGCTGTAGCTGGTGTGTTGTGTTTCAGCAGTATTGTTGAACGTGTCACACATGGGCACCTGAGGGCTGATAAAGCGGGAAGCTCAGAGGAGAAAATCAGCTCATCCTCACACTGCTGGTTAAAGATAGGGCAGGGTTACATGGCCCAAATGCCCCATAGCAGAGCCTTCAACATATAGACCCAGCTGCACACCCCATACCATACACACACACACACACACACACTTTGCTGTCTACAAGCAGTGAGGCAGGTGGCTCCCAATAGCTGCGGCTTCATGACAGCATGCCATTAGAAATGGCGGGCCTGTTGATCAATCCAGCCGGCATGACAGGTTTGCCGTGAGGCCCAGGCTCTTTGAGCGGCGTTGCCGCGGCAGCTCTCTCTCTCTCTCTCCCTCTTTCTCTCTCCCCCTCCTCACTAATTGGTGAAAGTTGTTCTATATGCTTGTGGCACTGGGCTCTTTTTTTTTTACCTCGTTGGCTTCTCCTTCTTCCTCAGCTCCTGCCTCTCCCATCAGTGCACTATATGTTTTTTCCCTCCACGATGGAAGTGATAACTTTTAGTTCGATATTGCAAGTGGGTTAAATATGACGTGTGTGCTGGAGGCATTGTTCCTTCTCTTTCTCTTTCGCTGTACTATTCCTGTAGTGCAGAGGACTGACACTGATTCTCTGCAGCAGAGCACAGAAAATAAGAGCAACATACCTATTTCATTAAATGTTATAAAAATTAAGTGCTATATGATGTTAGTATTTTATTTTATTCTACATTAACTTGCAGAAAAAAATACCGAAAATTATAATTAACATGTTCTGCATCTGTATTTAAAAAAAAAAGAGTGGGAGACATGTCGAAACAATTTCTCATTCTGCTGCATGCAGACTGTCATGTTCCAGCGTGGTGTTTAAACACACTCTCATCTCCTGTCTCCTGTTAAGTGCTTAACACCCCCTCTTTGATTCCATTCATAACTAAATAAATTAGTGTGAAGGGGGAAAGAGAAACACACAGTAAATGTTTAACTGTCTCCTATTTGTCATCTGTTTAGGCTTGTTAATTACACACACACACAGCTTAGCACTTACACTCGGTGCCATGGCACACTCCTCTTGAGATTTGAAGCCCGAGCACAGGCAGTGTCCTCTCAATGATTAATTTAGTTGTTAATATTTAATATTTATTTTAGCAAACCCCTGTAGGCTAGATGAAACCTTGTGTGTAAACTTGAGCTCTTTTACCTCCTCTGTTTACAAAAGCGCTTGTTGAAATCCATTTAGCAGGGAGGTGAAAGGCAAATAGGCAGAAAGGCAGTTTGCATTTTAGGTGCAAAAGGATATTTTTATATGTAGAGATTATTATATATGCAATATATAAAATGCATATATAAAATTACTGTTTTATTTGTTTTTATTTTTTTTATAATTAATATCATTTGGGAGTTATAGATGATGATTGGGTGAAATTATTTGGTTCTCTTTTCTTGTGTCTCCACCCAGTGGCACAGGAGAGGGCTTAATGACAAGATTTATCATGCATTTTTATCCTTATGATTCACTATTCTTCTTCTCATTGCTTTAGTGTATTATGCACAGAGAACTGAATTTTTACACTTCTTGAATTTGAATGCTGACATTTTTAGATTGGTGTCGAAGCTCCTAGTCGTGTGTGTGTGTTTTATTTCTGCTGCCGTGGAGCTGTGCGTTGGAGGGATGTTTGAGTTTTGCATGCTGTTTCTGAGGTTTGCTTAATGCACAGTAGGTGTAAATTCGGCGGCTGTATGGTGCTGTGGCTGTGGTTCTGGAAGTGGAGGAGAAAAGCCGTTCAGGCTGAAGCCGGAGCTCGGCTCAGGGACCGGTGGAATGGAAGGCCGAGGAGAGGAATCGGGGCTTCTTTTAATGCTCCCTCTCCAGCTCTGAAGTGAGAAAGGAATCAAAGCAGCTTGTTTTATGTGGCTTGTGCAAGACTTTGAAGTCCCCGAGTCACCTACAGCACTCACTTCATCAAGTTCACTAGTGTCTTAATAGCAGATCAATAAGTTTCAAAGTTGGAGAGTTAATTTGATACTAGTGCTGATGTGATCATGCTGTGCCAGCAGCAACTCACTCGCACCTCTCAGCCTCTCCTCCATCCTCTTCACACACACACACACACACGCACACACACAAATGATCGCACACACTCGCGCGCGCACATCGCATCTATTTCTGCCGCGCTCAGTGCACATTAACAGGCGGCATCTTTTCATCTCAGCTCGCACTTCTTTACTTGACACTGATTCAACACAGAATTTTTAAGGCTTTTTTTTATAGAGTGGCTTGTATTTCTGAATTTTCTATATTTTTTTTTCTCTGGGCTTCCTGCTTATATTGATTTAAGATCTGTAAGATGTATATTTTTGCCAGTTATTGTGTAAAGTAATAATATGCAATTAACATTAAAAATTAATTGTTAAATTAATTGATTTTATGTGAAAAGTGTAACAAATTTCAACATAGATAGATAGATAGATAGATAGATAGATAGATTTTTATATTATAAAATACCAATAATAATTTATAATTAATTAATTTTATAATTTATAAATTGTGTGTGTGTGTGTGTGTGTATATATATATATATATATATATATATATATATAATGTGTCTGTGTGTGTAATGATAATTATAAAATGAATTAATAATAAGTTATTATTGGTATATTTTCTATATTTTAATATAATCGTTTTCTCTATTGAGCACTAAACATTTCAGTGTATCTGCACAATTACACAATATAAAAGCATTTCTGCAAAATTCCTCAAATTTTATATTTAACATTTTAATTTTTTTAGCATTAAATAAAGCACATATTGTGTTTTGTTTTTTTTTTTTTTGTTTTTTTTTCTCAAATTTGAAATTCCAAATTGTGTTCAGAAGATTTAAATTCAAAACGGGACCAAAAAAAATCCAGAATGCGTAGCTCTCATGATCGACAATGTTTGAATGTAAAAGAAAACAGCACAGAAGACCTGAAAGCAGCTCCTAAGCGGCTTTTCTCGTTTTTGGTGGTTGTATTGGTAAACCTGAGCCGGCGGCCTCGTAGCAGCTCCACCAGAACAAAAGCCCAATTTAGTGTGTTCATCTGAGGGTGCTAATGGTATTAGGGGAGCAACGGGGTGGTCAGCAGGAGCACGGAGCTCTAAGGTGAAGCCACAGCTTGACCCGCGCCCGTACCGATTCACCGCTCCGATAGCATTAGAGCCGTCGCATCTGTCATTTCTCAGTCCCCCGTCTGCGTCTTTTCATTCCACTGTTTATTCGCCTATTTTTCAGAGTAAAGAGGGAAAAAAATTATTCCGATTTTAGAAAGAGGATTGTTTTTGATAGGGCTTCTGATGATGTGGGCGAAAGCCGCCAGAAGACTCGAGTCGAAGTCCAAAAACACTCGATCGTAGGCTTCATTCGCTGATCTTAAACTTACTTAATCTTGGTCTTATTCTAATGTCAAAAACACAGCTGTAATATTTGTGTGTTGCTGTGTGTGTTTCGACTGCGTGCGTTTGCTCTTACTGATGGAGCGCACAACAGAAATTGAGCTGGATTAAATGGCACATTACCTGACTAATTTATCTAAGGCACTGTCCAAGGTAAGATGTTCTTAATGAAGTCATTTATTGTAGAATGCTTGCAAAATCTGTTTTTAACTGCATTTCAGTTATGGAGGTTTTTGGATTTTTTGATGATATTTTTTTGAAATGATGATAAATTTGTGTTAGTAGCTGCATGTGCGACAGTGCGTGAAGAGTGTGTGAATTTGGGCTTGTGTTCGAGGTGAGGAAAGTGTGTGCGCTTTGGTTTAGCGCACTCTGTGTGGTCCAGGACGATCACAACGAAACACTCCAGAGGAGAAAAATCAGGCCTGCCGTTTGAGATTTATGCTCCATCTTTTTTCATAATTATTTCATAACCATTTATCGAGCGGTTCATCCGATTCTTTCATGTTCATCGTGTGATTTGCTCGCTGATTTCCCCTGAATGGAGTCATTTGTAATGTTTAAAAAATCTTGTCTGTGAAATTAAATTGCAGCCCTTTAAGGTTACAAGGAATCTAATTTTAGATGTGTTAGGAATGTGTTCAAACTGTTTTTTTATGTGCTTATCAAAAATACCCAGAATGATAGAACAGTATTTTGTATTTTATTTCTGCCTATATTCTCCTTCACATACAAAAAAAAAATGTTGACTCAATAAAAGTCTATTAAACGGGTTTATTATCTTCTGAGTGGTGCCTAAAAATGATAGTCTTTTTCTTTAAAATGTTGAAAGAAGAAAAAAATCAGGCAGATTTAGTCCCTGTCAGTCAGAAATAATTGTGTGCTTAATCTTGTCCCTGATGGATGACTTGGAGTTCAGCAACGGGCCAGCTCCAATGACAAATACAATATTAATATTCATTAACTGCTTTGACAATGCTAATTTTGATGCAGTAGTAAAGGGCCTTCCAAAGTTAGCGGCCAAAGCATCAGAGCTGCGCAAGGCGGCAAGATAATTTGTGCTGGTTTACTGAGCTGAAAGCTTTTAAAGTCTTAAACAAAAAAAGGCTAGGTAGCACAAACGAAATAAAAGAGAAAGGGAAAAAGTTCAGACGCATTGGAAGGCAGGGCTGCGGAAGTAATACGATCAAGAGACCACTGCGAAAATTTGACACCTCCGATGCTGCATCTTTGAGCAAATATTTTTCTTTTTTTAAACGAAAAGTTTCAACAAAAAAGGAACGTAACATGGTAAGTCAGCACATTCTCAGTTTTTGTTTAATCTTTTTGATCTTTTCAATTATCGCCATTTGAAGATCAATGGTGATTTTTTTTCTGCTATGGTTAAAAGGCTCACAGCGGTGGCACGGCGTTTGGTCGGATCACGGCTTTAAGAGTGGGCTTCCTCACTTCCAGCCATCAGTTGGCCGTGCTTAATTTTCCTATTGCTCATCTTCCAGAAATCAGCGCGGCTCGTTTTAGTTGTCAGTTTTTAGCATTTATTGCTGTTGATTTTGGGCTGTTTTGGCGGTTTGACTTTATGGTTCGGTGTTTTTTTTTTTGCCGTGTTGTCTTTAAAGATTACTGGGACTCGCTTGCAAGTTGAAAAGCTTAGCTTCCATGTGCAGAACTCTTTTGTTGATAAATGTCAGTTTGTCTTTTTTATCCGTTTCTGATGGCTTGTGTCCCCACATCAAACTTTGTGCGTGGTGCGGCGAGCGGGAGCGCGGGGCGACGTGGCGAAGTGTCCGCATCCAGCCGCTCCGAGTCACATCGGATTACTCGCTCTGACTTTTTCTGTGCTCCTTTTTTCCCTGCTTTTGTGTTTTATTTTTCCTGCTGCTGTGAATGGAGTGTGGCGTTAGGGATTAATGACATGACGAGGGACACCCTGCTGCTTGAGTTTAGCCAAGTTAGGGCAACTCCTATAGAAGAGGCTCGAGTAGCGTTATGCTCGGCGAGCTGCGGAAACCAGGAGAGCCCCTCTCTCTTTTCCTCTGTCTTTTTTTTTTTGTTGTTCTTTCAACATAGCAGAAAAAGAGAGATGGACACAAAAGGGCTTATTAAAGGAGATATGAAGATGAGCGAGGGGAAGAGAGAGAGGGATCTTCGCCTCTCCCAGAGAGCGCTTGAGGGAGCGAGGGAACAGTTTCAGTAGCGTGAGCCGGCAGCTGAGTGTAGCTCCGGGGCTGAAGGTGCAGGTTCCCGCGCTGTAACGGGTTCAGGACGCGGCCGGGCGAGTGGGAATGCTGTATATCGGAGTGTGTTGTGTTATCGGATGGAGGAGATCAGGGCTGCCGGGCTGCTGCAGATGAGGTGCTGCCCTCCAGTGGATTAGCAGATGACATGGTGAGGTGCATGTTGTAGTCAAAGCGCTCGGGCGAGTGTCAGCATGCTTGTTTTAACCAGGAACCAAGCAGCATCAGGACCCCATCCCATATAGAGCTTTTTTAAATGGTAAGACTTTATTTTTATATGTAGTTTTCTACTTATTCTAAATGATACCTTTCATTTGATTAATTTTCCCATTTTTTCACCTGGCAGTTATTTTTCTCATTTTCGTTGTCATTGATATTTAGCCATTTATATCACTTAAGTTGATAGTGACAGCTTGACAATATTCTATAATGAACGGCTGCTCTGTTTGATTGTCCTGTCAGGCGCATTCATCCAGCTTTTTATAAAGACAAGAATGGTGCTAAAATATTTCAAGATATTAAATCTTTTCAGAAAAAAAAAACTTTTTTTCCAAATATGTTTTAATACATTTATTAGCACTTATATTTCAGTTATTATTTGCAGATATATTATTGACAGTTTCATTACATTCAATTTGTAATAAATGTAATATTTTAAGAGCTATAGTGGAAATAATAAATTGCTATTATATATGAAATATTATATAATATATTACCTATGAAATAATGTTTGTTTTTTGTTATGTTTGATTACATACTAAAATGTATTATAGAATTGCCAGTAATGATTATAAATAGTATAAAACATTCAATTATTATATTTCTAGAATTATGTGTGAAGTGTGAAAATATGTTTACATTATTTTGAATACATTTAAATTATATACTAATTTATACGGGAAAATTGGGTTTATGAAAATAAATGTTAAAAAATGTTTATTATTATTATGTTGTTGTTGTTGTTGTCGTGTTATGAATATTATACAACTTAACTTGTTAATTGTGTATTTCTGCATTCGAACCTAAATCGCATGCTGTAAATCTTGGGATTTTATTTGGATTTGCAATTATATTATTTGTAATCATTTACAGTGTGTAAAAGAGGTGGGTGATTGTGGGCTGATGGTCAGTAGCGGTCAGGCTGCCAGTTTGCTGTAGAAACGGCGAGTATGATGAAGGTGTGTGTGCGAGTGTCAGGCGGTTGAATGGAGAAAAGGATTGAAGGCAATTAGCTGCCACGCTGCTGCTGTTCTTTCACTTGTCACACTGCAGCCTGCTGCTTTTGTGTGCAGCGTCTGTGAGACTTTCCCAGGACTCAGCTCGGGCATTAAAGGCCTCAGGACGGCCGCCAAACGCTAGCCGAGAGCTGGACAGCAAGTGACACAAAAGAGCAAATTTTAGTAGCTTAAAATATTGTAGTACTCACTTTCCATTGAAGTACATTTTCTCCTCTTTATATTTCCCTGTGATCTTTTTTTTCTGAGAATAGAGGACAATTATTAAAATGATTGATACATTGGGATATTTCAGTTTTTAAATGTTGTATATATTATATATATAAATATATATATTCACAGAGTCTCTCTCTCTCTCTCTCTCTATATATATATATATATATATATAAAAAATTTTATATTATTTGTAATTTTTTTTTCATATTAATTTCTTGAATAATTGTGCCTGCAGGTATTTACACTTTTTTTTTTTTTAGATTTTTAGATTTTTAAGTGTGTTAAAAGGAAGGAATAAGGTGTGATGTAGTGGTGTGTGAGGATGTAGAAACGCCAGCGTGTGCTGCTCTTGTGGAGCCACGGTCACGGTCCTGCGTGGAGGAAAGTGCACACTGCAGCCGCTGCATATTTACAGTAATTATTCCAGCACAATAAAGTTTCAAACGAGTGTGTGTGGTGGAGGATAAAGGAGGAAATGTGGTCGGTGCACTTGAGGCCATGGCCTTGTGTGTTCAGCTTTTAGGCCTGGAGAGGTCAGCAGGAGTTAAGCACAGGATCTTCTTTATTCTCTTCTTCCCATTTATAAAGGAGGGAGAAGCAAGAACCCATGTCTGTGTCAAAGTGGAGACAAATACCTTTCTCTGCTCTAACCCCCCCCCCCCCCCCCCCCCTTTTTTTTTTCCATCCTCACACACACACACACACACACACACACACACACGACGAGTGTCAGAATTACACTGTTAAGTGACTGTATGCCACTTTGCTGATCTTGCCCTCTCCTTGTGGATGTTGTTGTGTCTTCTTTTCTCCTGCTTTTTTTTCTCTCTCTCACTCTTCTTTGTCTCCTTCGCTCGCCTTGCTCACTTTGCCTTGTTGTAGCCGAGGCTTTTCAAGCTGCTGGATTTTGGGCATCCTGGAGGCAGTTTAGAGCCCACACACAAACACATACCGCTTACACACACACAAAGTAAGAACTTAAAAATTTCTTTTTTTTTTCTTTTTTTTTTTTCTTTTTTTTTTTTTACAATTTGTAGGTTTTTTAAGAAGTTTTTTCGCTGGTGGGAAGATTTCTCTGCAGTGGCGTAAACTCACACAGGCATTTTCTTTTTTGCTCCCATGCTTTCATATGATTTTTTTTTTCTTTCTTTCTTTCTTTTTTTTTTTTTCTAACCATTTGAAAGTTTGCTTGAGGAGCGAGCCAGGCTGGCCGTTAAAGCGGAATGGGCTGAGTTGAGCTGAGACGTGTGAAGATGGAGAGAGATGTGTGATGAGTCTGAGGAGTACGGGCCTGACCGGGCATCCTGAGACCCGCTTCCCGCCCTCCTCGATGCTAAATATCATCCTTGGCAATATAGCGCGTTGGTGAAGTTGCCTATTTGGTGAGGGAACACCCATGCGTCCACTTAAACACAAAAGTAGTTCTGGGGCAGAAAACAGGGCTGAAAAAGAAAAAACGGGAAGAAAAGGGAGGAAGAAAAGGAGGCGTGCAGTTTGTTGCTGGCTGTAGCAACGGAGCGAAGTTGTAGAGGGGAGGGGGCCGTGGTTATGAACCTGAGGGAAGGCCTGGCGTTGGGGCTGGATGAAGGGGCTGGGAAGAGAGCAACGCTGCCCTCCAGCCTCTCTCTGCTCCAGCAGGCCCGCTGCTGGCCGCTCACTCTCACTGCCTGGGTGAGTACTCCTCGTTCTGGAGGTTTAGTACTTATTTTAGGATCATTTAGACCATTTCTGAGGGATGCTTGTGTGTGTGTGTGTGTGTGTGTGTGTGTGTGTGTGTGTGTGTGTGTGTGTGTGTGTGTGACATGGGGGAGGAACTGACTGTTTTTTGAATCCTAGGGTACGTGTATGTACCATTGCGTTTATTGGAGTTGTGTAACATAAATGTGCAAAAATGTGGCTCTCATGAGACAAATGGATTGATTATTATGTTTTCTATTTATAATTATATTTATTCATTAATAACTGATAAATTCTCTCAGCAGTAATTATTAAAGCTAAATGTATCTGTGCAGCTATCAAATGTTGAATGCAAATTCCCATAATCCCCAATATCTTCATTCAGTCATAATTTTAATTCATCTTAAATATAATGCTGGTCCTTTTTTATTAGTCTCCATATTTCAAAGAAAATAAAATTTTTCTAATTTGATATTAGTTGTAAAATCTAGCTTGAAGAAATTAGAAGAAACTAATCCTAAGACATCTTAACAGAAATATTAGTAAAGAGCCAGCTTTAATAACTGATGAACAATTTACTTTTTTTTTTTTATCATAAATGTGCAATGGACAGCAGACATTGAGGCCCTTAATTATAAGAGAACTTTTATGTTGTGTCTGGTCTTTGACCCAAAAAGCTATGCGACTGCTTGCAAACTTCAGGAATTGCGTTTTGATAACTGATTTTATATCCTGTTCTTAACACATTTCTCATACTCCCACTCGGTTATAGAGTGCATGTGACTCTCATGTGCATACTCGGCATGTATATGAGTGTGTTTTCTGCATCGTGTCCCTCTGTGTGCTTGGATGCGAGCCACTGGCATGTTCACTCCTTGAGTTCAAGTCTCTGGCAGCGTTTCCTGCTAGCTCTGGAATTTGCAGGCCTGAGAGTCCCCTATCCATCACAGCGCTGTCAGCCCCCCCCAACCCCAACCCCAACCCAAACCGCAAACTCACCACAGCTCATTAGGGCCCACAGGCTCTACTGACAACTCATCAGATCATGACATAAAACAGGCAGAAGCTCCTCGGCCCCCGGGGGACCACAGGGTCACCACCTTCACATTTAGGCTTTAAATTGCTGTGCAAGGTGCCACTGAGTGGAAATGCAGCGCAAACAGCTTGTCGTGCTTTGTCCACATCTCTGTCCCTCATCCCTCTGCTTTTGACATCTGCACCATGTCTAATCCACTGCTCTGCAAAAGATTATTTTGATATTTAGAATATTTAACAGTGTTATTTGACCAGAATAGTATCTGATATCAGATGTTATTTGTCCTCTAACACTTTCTGTCAGGATTTTATATTCGTCCTTGTGACAGGACTTGACAGACGCACCAGAGAAATGGGTGTGACAAACTGGCCTCTCCACACTTTCCATTCAAACAGCCAGGCCTTTGTAGGACCACCACTAGGGGTCACGACCCCAAGCATGAACTGTCATTCACATTACGTTGGCAAGAGTGAGCAGTGGGTTCCAAACACCCTCGCACTTTCTTAGGCAGGTGTCAGAAACAATGTCTGACAAATAAAGCAATTTATTTCATTTGGTTTCATTTCCAGTTAACCTTTTAATGATGGTTTTCTCCCTGTCAGTGATGCTAGTTGTGGGCGGTGCTGACAAATGCTTGAACACAACACTTTACTTTGCAGATGATATAAATAAGACGCCTCCATATTTCTTTTCTTTCACACAAGAACATTAGTGTGCGTCTCAATCCTGAAGCAGGATTGTGAGAAATCTGTTGTGGTGTTTGTGTGCTGTGTGTGTAGGTGGTCTTCTTCACTCCCTACAACTGCTAGAGACAATTAGCCATGTCTGGAGGAACAGTGTGAAGCCGTCGTATAATAGCAGAAGGGGTCAATATGCCAAGTTTAAAGTGGGGCTTTTCTAAAGGCTGAGGATTTAATGGAGTTGAATAGTCCTCTGAGAAGAGAATGTTTGCAGGATCTGATTGTATAATATGAGACAACTGATTTATCCACCTGCCTTGTTATTTTTGTGTGTGTGTGTGTGAAAGAAGGGTATCAAAGGCAGTGATGTTTTAACAGACGTTAATGAGTAAAAATTTAAAGAGATATATATTTCATTAAAGAAATGTTTTAATAATTGTTTATATGTAATTTTTATGTTTATTTATATGTCTTAGTTATGCATAAATTGCATAAAAGTTCAATGAGGATATTGGAGCTGTATCCGGACAAGTCCACATATCTTAAATCTTGCCCTACTTAATGTCACACAGGAGCTGTTTGGGCTTTGTATTTTTTTTTTTAGAGGTGTACTTCCAGTTCTCAGCTCTCCTCTGTCCTGGTAGTGTTTTCAGGGCCATGTTATTGTGTGGCGAGAATATAACTGTAGCCAGCGCTCCAGATAAACGGAATGTCTCCCTATTAAACGTGGGGTGTTTGAAAGGGCGCCTGTTAGCCCCGCACTGACTGTGATGTAAATCATTTGGCTTGTCTCTGGGTGAATGTGGCCGCAGTGGATAGCCATTTGGAACTGTCTCTCAATGGAGAGCCTTGGACAAAAGAACTCATTTAAATGGCTACTAAAGCCTTTCAGCACAGGGAGAATTGACAACATTCTTTCACATCATTATGGAGGGGGAGGTTATGGGGAGATGGGTGGACCAGGGCATTGCTGCCTCAATGGCAAACTCATCAGCTGTGTTTGGCAGCTGTCATCACCACATCTCATTTTCCGATTATGGGATTTAATAATAAAAATAAAACACTCCCAGACCTTCTATTTCCAAATTTAACAAGTTGCCCCTCCGTTCCTACCATTCTTTTTTTTTTTTTTTTTTTTTCTTTTTTTTTTCTTTCTCTGGTCTTTCCTTCACTAACTCTCTCCCCAGCCGTGGCTGTGCTCAGGACCCTGAATGAGTCCCCAGAGCCCTTTTCTTTCTCCCAGCAGCTCTGCTCAGTTCATTAATCTTTCATTGGGAATATGGTGGAGTGGAACACCCCCCAGTTCTCAATGTGGCCCCTCTCTCTTTCTTTCTCGCTCTCTCGCTCGTTCCCTAGCTGAGGGGGCCCTAGCTGAATGCTTTAACCACTCAGACCCAAGCTGTAGTCAACCTTCGACATGCAAGGTCTCTCCTTGGCTAAATGCGGGGGGAGTGACTCCAAGAGATTAGCCTGAACAAAAGGATGGCTTGTGTCCGCTTTCAAAAAGCCTGTACAAGCGGTCACAGTCATTGTTTCATGTGCGGTTTAACTACTTTGTGACAACCCACACAACGCCATCGCTCACAGCATCTCACTGAGGGCCAGATTTGACTTGTCGTGGCATAAGAGGAGAAAATGACAAGTTATTACCTGCCCTTCCATGCCTAACTATGGCAGATGAGCAGAAGAACAGACTTAATAGTTACTGAATCACCTCTTGCTCCTCATCAGAGCTTAGCTTCACCACGCTGTGTCCTGAAGACGAATAGAAGGATTGTTGGTGAAATGCAGGCAGACTGTAATTCGCGTGCAGGCTGCGGTGGGGCCTGTCTAATCTACAGCGGAGCCATAATCTGGTTAGATAGAGTGTGCTGGGAATCCGCTAATGCCAGGCTATGCTTCAGCACCCCTCTGCTCAACTGTAATCTTGGGTAATTGAAAATGGGGCCTGTGCCACTTAGGAGCACAAAGAGCAGATTACATAGCTAAAACCAATTTGGCCACAACGCAGAAATGGATTTTCTCGACCTCCCCTCCCAGTATTTTATAAAGCAAGCCCTCCCCAAAAACCAGAGCCTGGAGGAACAGGAGGGGAGGAGGAGGGGGACAGGGATGTTCAGGGAGCTCTGAGTAGGAGCCACAGGAAAAGGGGGAGCTGAGAGGGAGAGCGAGATAAGTAGGAGACTTGCGGGCTGCTGCTGAAGTGTGTTTGGATTGCCTGCCATTTTGTTTATTAGGTGGTTTCTCTGATTGTGCTTGTGATGATAGCTTTGGGCAAAGCCGTGGGTGAGAGGGGTGGATAGTGTAACCGGCAGCCTTGGGGGCTTTTTTCGGTGTCAAATGTCTGTTTCAATATCCTGTGGCCCAGCACCTCAGCACAAGTGTTTTTCATTTCAAACCACACTATGCTGAATACAGGCCTGTGGCTGGAGTGGAGTCAGCTTGCTTGATTTGATAGCTAGCATTTAGTTGGTTCTTGACAGACTTGTAGCGCAATTATAATTATTATACGTATTAAAAACATCTTAACACCTTGTTCTCTTCTCTTTCTTCTTTCGCTCTGTAGTCTAATAAGGTCCCGGTGGTACAGCACCCTCACCATGTGCACCCGCTTACGCCTCTGATCACCTACAGCAATGAACACTTCACGCCAGGGAACCCGCCTCCACACCTGCAGACAGACGTGGACCCCAAAACAGGTAGGAAAACAGCCACACACACACCCAGTCCATTGGAGTGGTGACACTGTTAAAACTAAACCCACCTCAAATGCATGTTAACATTATCCTCAAAGCAACTAGTGCAGGCCAGTAGTCAAAGACCTGTATACTGAGCATAATGAGAAGAATATGTTTGCTTATAGAAAGATAGGAGCATGGTCTAGACTTACCTCTCTTACATTATGGGTCAGAGAGAGGGCTAGACTTATAGTACTGCTTATACACTCCTATGTTCTTAAACTGTGAAGGCACAGCTCTTTCTTCTGAACTGAACAAACAGTTGTCCACAGTTTGATTCTGATTAAAAATATTTTAAATACAAGTTTTGCCATTTCTGAATATTCACATAAAGTACTGGTTTCTGTAATAAACTTCAACACCACCTCTGTTTTTCAAAGCGCAAGCATTATTTATCCAAATCCAACATGCTCTGCTTTGTTTTGGGGTAACTGTTTACTCTCATGATGATCCTCATCACAGAGCTAGGAAGGATTAAGAGGCTGTTTAATGTACTGTGTTAAGTTTAATAGAGCTGCTTAATTGAGTTTAGGTTGTTATTAATTAACAAGCTGTATTAAGACCCTTGCCTGAACTCACATGTGTGCTGTAGTACTACAGCCTCCTGCTTTCCTTCTTCTTAGCCTCATACAAGCCATATGCATCTCTAACACATGTTGAAATGACTGTTACTTACGTATTTAATTGCTTCTGACAAATCAGCTTCATTCATTGCTAGATCCTCTAAAGACGTAGGTGCCATGAAGGCTCCATTAGTAAGCATTAGTTACTGTGACATTGAAACGCTTGGCATGTTTTTGGATGTAACTCCTAGGCACAATCATTTAGATGTAATTGATTAAATAAGATCACTTGTAGATTTTCTGCGGTTTTTCAGGATCATGTTCTCATCTAGGTCCTAAACCTGAAACACCTCAGTCCTCTGAGTTAGAATTAGTGTGTTAAGAGGTTCTTGATGTTGAAGTATTTCAAAGTCCATTCCTTTACAGCGAGATTGCTCTGAATCTGATATGCAGGGTCCACCTAGTGGCTGAAAAGATGAGGTTTGACCTGAAATCTGATGCTAATTTACAAGTCTCTCTCAGCACACAGAGCATTTCCCAAAACACAATTATCACACATTATTAACCCTCTGACTCACCAGACAAAAGTGACAGGTTACTGCTGTTTTTTCTTCTTGTCTTTCTTGGCGCAGCACTTTGCGACTGCCTCCACAGGCTTTGATCAAAACGTGTGCTATCGCAGGCTCTGTGTGAGCAGAACCACTTATTCTTCTCCTCTCTCTCTCTCTCTCTCTCTCTCTCTCTCTCTCTCTCTCTCTCTGCTTACCTTTTAGTGATATCTACTGTGTACAGTTATTATTATGCCCAAAGAATGATGTTAACCCTCTAACATCAGGACAAGGAGATGAATATCTTTACAGTGTGCATCTTTTGTTTCTCTGAAATGTTCTTGCAGGAATCCCTAGGCCTCCACATCCTCCAGATATATCTCCATACTACCCTCTGTCTCCTGGCACTGTAGGCCAGATCCCCCATCCGCTAGGATGGTTAGTACCACAGTAAGCACACCATTTTATTCCTCTTTTTATGTCTGTATGTCCTCGCTTTCTTTGTGTGTTCTGATGCTTTATATCAGCATTATTAAATCTCAGTAATGAAGTCATAGTGTATAGTATTGAAAAGCTTATGTAGACAGCTTAAAGTAATTTCTATAATCTGTGTCTCTTCCTCTGGCATGGCTAATTCTGCCGCTGCTGTACCTTGTACCTTGGTGTTAAAGCAGTTTAAGACTTGTGCATGGTCAGATTAAAGCTCTCTTCCTGTATGCAGTTTATACATTAAAGTAAAACACCTCTGAGACCCACATCAATGCACTGTGGCTTTCTTCCTCCCCTGAACCCTAAGTTGTTTCTTTGTGGCAAATGCTATTTTGCATGTCTCTGTATTGTCCGATTAGAGTAATGAACTGTGATTGCCCATATTTTACCCACAATTCCACATGGGGGCTCTCCCCTGGTAACTCTTGTCAACACTTGTTAATATGACAAAAGGCTACAAATTAAGCTCTGTTAATTTAATGTTTTCTCACTGCGATCTAAATACCGAGAGAGGCCCCAAGCACAGCCACAGTCCTTTGATTTGCTGCACTTTATTTTGGTATAAATTTACATTCATTATTGTTTGTCTTTGGATGTGTAGACCTCAATTAGCGTGATGGCTCCATTAAAGGGCCTGGTGCTTCGTCTTTAATTATCACAACAAAACACCTAGTTCCAGCTCAGGGAAGAGGGGCCTCTGTTCGACACCAAGCACAGGGTTATGAAATTTAATTAGCTATTCCTATCAGATTTGTGGAATTCAAATTGTTCGGAGTTTGCTTCCCTTTGATCGGCGCTCTGCAATCCCCTAGATTTTTGTCATGATCAAATGAGAATAAAGCAGTCTGCATGGAGAGAGAAGCTTTTTTCACCCCTTTTTTATCCCCTGCTTTACCTTCATCCCTTTCTTCTTTTCCCAGGCAAGGTCAACCGGTTTACCCAATCACAACGGGAGGTTTTAGACACCCCTACCCAACTGCCCTCACTGTCAACGCATCCATGTCAAGGTGAGTTGCGCCCTGGGAAAGCGCACATGGAGTGAATACTAGCTAGACTTAGATATAGCACACGTCAAACGTACTGAACCCTTTCCCTTAAGAAGAGGCTGCTCACGCCTCGGCACTCAGAAAGCCAGTTCCCAGCATGCTGCTCTCTATTCAAATATTAATTATTGTTATTATTTTATAATGAGATCCCTGAAGAGCATTTATCCCTGATGCACATTACAGAATGCTGTAGACTGTGAATGTTTTCTCTGCTGTTTTAGTGCTGCAGGATAGAAAACTAAATAAGCCAATGAAGGCATTGCTGAGAAGTAGAGGGATTGGGGATTGCTGCTTTTCACACTGCTTTTGCCTTTGAGATTTGTGGGGACCATTAAGAGTACATAAACACACCCAAGGGAGAATTTATAGTGCTGTGTGTGTCACTGCAATCATTCCACAGGGATTCTCAGATGCTTAGTAGAAGGAGGAGTTAACTGCAGATGACAAATCATCTTATTGTGGTGTTGTTCGCATGTCTTATGTTCAAAACCGAAAAAGGCGCAAAAGAAAATCTGTCTCCTATGATGGCTCCCTCCACCCACCTCTCCATTTCCCCTCCCTCATCCTGCTGCACGTCACCCACAGCTCACCACTGATGGTGATGATGATGGTGGTGATGATGATAAAAGAGCTCTGAAAGGTAGAGAGGCAGGTCTGGTTTATAGTTTGGAGAAGCCCAGTCTGTCTCCAGACAACAACAAACTCCCATTTAATTGCAGTGCGATTGAAAAAACAGCTTGACAGGGCTGGCCCTGCTGAGCCACAGGACGTTGATGGATAAGTGTGAGAGAGGGTGCGAGAGAAATGAGAAGAGAACCGGTGTGAGTGAAACTCCTGTGAAGCCTGACCTGGGGTTAGTGTGCTTAGAAAGAACCCAACATTCGCAGGCTTCTCATACAGCTGTGTGCCTAATGGAGAACTCATTAGTATCATTACTATAAAATTTTCAGGATATTTACCTGCATACACTTTGATTATTATTATTTTTTTTTTTTATCATAGGTGTTATTTAGAATTATATTAATTATTGAGTAAATTTAAAGTGGATTTACTTTTTTAACAGACCTAAATATTGCGATGCATATCATGTAATACATATTTTTGTTGTCATGCCAACCCTGAGGACAGTTCTTAGTGCTGCTTATCATATTCTTGTGCAGGTCTGGAGAGAATTTAATGACACACATTTTCAGACCTGAAAAAAATTATCGAATTCAGAAAACAATTTGGACAAAGTATGGATATTCTTATGGATATAGTTTTTTTTCCCCCAGTCTCAAGCCACCAAGGTTCTAAATTCATTGTCCTTAGCTATTAACGCTGCCTCTCTAATGCATATCAAAGTTTTCATGATACAAAAAAACCCCCAAACCAAACAGAAAGACTCGAAAAGGTCTGGAATGTTTTCACAAAAAAAGGGCAAGAACCCTGCCATAGGTCCAGTTATCAGTGAGGTCCCATATGGCCGTGTGTGTGTATGTGTGTGTGTATGTGTGTGTGTATGTGTGTGTATGTGTGTGTGTATGTGTGTGTGTATGTGTGTGTGTATGTGTGTGTGTATGTGTGTGTATGTGTGTGTGGATAGCAGCTTTGGCTCTGGAGGGCTGCAGTTTGTACTCTGCCACGGCTGGCTGAGCTCTGCTAAATCTCTACACTCAGGTGTGTGTGTGTGTGTGTGTGCACGCATGCCGCACGCTCCCCAGCCTCTAGTGGACCTGGTCTTAAGTGACAGCTAATTCCCCCCTAATGAGCCCTTTATATCGTGATCATCCTATTTCCAGTGCTGCCTAATTGAATCTGGTGAATGGGGGCTAAGGGGATTGGAGCTGGGCTGGGGAAGAGCTAATGTGTTTTGATAATCTATAATTGAATTAGCATAGATTAATAGGTGGTAGTCCCGTGTCTGTGTGCAGCAAAAGTGCTTTAGCATGTTTGTGTCAAAAACTGCAGCAGCACGGCTGTACTCTACCCCATGGTCACCCCACCTCCTGGAAAAAAAATAATGAGAGCCAGGAATAATCATTTAGTCTGTTTCAAAAGTTGAGAGAGAGAGAGATGTTGGAAGGCTTTGTGAAGATTTCCCCCTACAGGACATGGCATTAGCACTGACCGTTTAGTCTGCATTTTAGCATACAGCGCTCATGGAGCAGTCCTCGCTGCAGCCAGGTACCACAGCGACCTCCTGAAAAATACATTTGAGCAGAGTGGACTTGGATCTGGCAAATGAGCTACATTATTTTGATAATGGGGTGAAGACTGTGCAGGTCCATCACCCATCCCGAGTGGCAGGAGGAGGAAGTGCAAGGCCCCCTGTCTGCGCTTGCCCTTTGATATGTTCCTCCATCTGCACCTACGCTCCCATCCGTTCTTTTTCTAGAGGGAGAGAAAGAGTACACCAGCGGGGTCATTATACATTAAACAGACACGGGGGCCGCAGCTCCAATCGGCAATTAAATGACTCTCGCTGACACGCGGCTGGTGAGGGAGAAGATTGAGACGTTGCAGCCTGCAGGGGCCCTCTCTCCCTTTCTCGCTCACTCTCTCTCTCTCTCTCTCTCACACACACACACACACACACACACACACTCTCTCTCTCTCTTTTTCTTTTCTCTTTCTCTCTCACTTTCTTTCCCTGTCTCACTTTCCCTCTCTCTTTATCTTTCTCTCTCTCTCTCAATATATATATATATATATATATATATATATAATCACTTTGTCTCTGTCTCTCTCTTTCCCTCTCTTTTTTGCTCTCCCCTTTCTCTCTCTCTCTCTCTCTCTCTCTCTCTCTCTTTCTCAGTAGTAGGGTTAAATTGGTGGCAGTCTCAGCTCTGTGCTGATGAGCTGGATGATGCCCTCCGCTTCAAAGACATGGCCGTCATGTTTAAACCATAACCTGGGCCTTGCAGCGGAAACAGCACTGGTGGGAGGGGGCATTCAGGGACTGATGGGACACTAAGAAGCAGAGAAGGGGGAAAATTGGGTGGTGGAACAGAGGAAATTTTAACAAGTATGCAGGAGAATGGGTGGAGTAGGGGGTTCTAATGATGGCGGAGTCATCGCTATAGTACAGGTCGCCTTCAGCAGAGGCAGGCATGTGACACGGCGCAAACGCAGACGTGTCAGCGATGACGGGAGGAGAGGAGGAGAGACTTGGGTAAACACCGTCCCCAGAGAGCGCCTCTAACAGAAACTAGTTGTTCCTTGTGAGTTTATGCTCATCATTATATTCTGGCTCCAAGCTATGAAGCCAGACTCAGCCAGATAATGAGCTGTTTTTTTAAAAATATTCCTGCTCTTTTTTTTTCATCATCTTCCTCTCTTATTCTCAGATATGTGTAAGGATTTGCACAGCTCACACTCATACATACACAAATCTTCGCTTGCTTTCTACACAGCGGTTTATATAGGCTTTCTCCAGGCTAATTACTTTGTGTTTAGAGAGGCTGATGTGATGTATCTTTGTGAACCTATTAAAGATAATCTCTTCAATCCCTACAGTCATGGGAAACCAGTTTTATTAATTTTATGGAGAATTGGAAGGAGGGAGGAGAAGGAGACCCCACTAGGTCTGAACAAAAGAAAAGAATATTCAGAATCAGTCAAGTGGACAGTGTGCCAATGCAAAAAAATGCTAAACAAAGCATAAAATCTTAAAATACCTAGTGAGATCATTTGTCATCTGCAGTCTTCCCTGAATTCATAGGCTACTAAATGACATTGTGCATAAATGTACTGTGCATGTGTGTGTATCTGCCCCCATTTCACCCGTGTCCACTCTGACGATTTACACAGTCTTCTCTCCTCCAGATTCCCTCCCCACATGGTGCCCCCACACCACAGTTTGCACACCACGGGCATCCCGCACCCTGCCATAGTCACGCCCAACGTCAAACAGGAGTCCTCCCACAGCGACATCAGCACGCTCAACAGCTCGTGAGTTCAAAAGCAACACACACACACAAACATACACACAGCTTTTTTAAATATTGGACCCATTTTCAATTCAAACTGCCATCAATGCCAACACTCATCCCTTTCCCCACAAACATCTATTTCAATCCAACAGGAAACATCAGGACCAGAAAAAGGAGGATGAAAAGAAGAAGCCGCACATAAAGAAGCCTCTGAACGCATTCATGTTGTACATGAAGGAGATGAGGGCCAAAGTAGTGGCAGAATGCACGCTGAAAGAGAGCGCAGCTATCAATCAAATCCTGGGCCGAAGGGTGAGGGCGCCAGGACACACACACACACACACACACACACACATACACACGCGAGCACTCTTAACTGTCGTAAAGGTTTAAGAATGAAAAATGAACTCAATGTTTTAACATTTATCTCTTTATTTTTGTATTTCATCAGTGGCATGCCCTGTCTCGAGAGGAGCAGGCCAAATACTACGAGTTGGCCAGGAAAGAACGACAGCTACACATGCAGCTCTACCCCGGCTGGTCAGCACGAGACAACTATGTATGTTTTTAATTTTTCAGGCTTCCTCTCACACATTTAGGTTGGAGGGTGTTTATGGGGCTTCCATTATCCTGCAACCTGCACATATTCAGCCATGTATACATCCAAAATACAGGAATCTAGTAGATTACTTCTTCATAGCATTAGAAGCTCAGGCCATGTGGGTTCAGCTCGCTCTGAGTGGTTCGAGGTCAGGCCTATGATGCATCCCTGAGCATCCGCTCTACAGCATAGCTTCTCCTCTGCTGTACATGTACTCGGCCATGTTCTCGTTCACTCTCGGCTGCTTTCATTAGTATTCCAGTGGTTCACCTAAAAAAAGAAAGACGAGCTCAGATCAGAGTAATTAAATAACCGCAGGGCCTAAATGGCTCACAGATCTGATGAAAGAGAATGTCTCTCCACAGCTGAGACAGCAGCAATGGGGGATGACCACACCGTTTTAAGGCCCAGACAGAGTGCAGCGCTGCTCCCACATGCCCGACAAATCGTACTCCGCCCAATCTGTCACTCCCACTGCTGTCTGACGCCTCGCAGCCAGAGCAAAGGAAAAGAATTAAACAAGAGCTGCTTTAGTTTAATAAAATTCAGCCTCTGAACAAGATAATTAATAAATACATGCTCAGGTTCATCCTTGACCTGGTCAGTGGACAGTTGCACATTCAGCTAAAGCCACGAGGAGGTGAATCAACATATGAGCAGTTAAGAAGAGCGCTCTCATCCTCTTTCTCCCCCAAGTAATCTGACTCTTTCAAAGAAATCTCAAGAGCCCTAAATTATTTCACAACACACGGAAAATAAAGGAGTAGCTCAAAAACAAAGGAATAAACACAGAGAAAAGCGAGAAGGACGAGAGAGAAAGGGAAAGTTGTGCTATGGCCCACAGTGGCATTCCACTCCTTCAGGCTCGTGCATGAATAAATGAATGAGTAAAATCACGCCTCTCTTGTTCAGTTTGTGTCTTGGCCTTTTCTTGCAATATAATAACTAAGGTTCCTGTCTATTTCTTTTTTTTGGCTGCTAACCAACAGGGGAAAAAGAAGAAGAGAAAAAGGGAAAAGCAGCAGGCAGATGGCAATGGTAAGTGAGATGCAATTATGTCTCATATTAGAGCAGATCCATCATCTGTCACAAGGGTGACATCTCAAAGATAAAAGTCCAGCTTTTTTTTCTCTTCATCCCTTTTTTGCCTGCCTCATCTTGTATATAGTTATGCTACCCAATGCAATATTTACACGTTAGACTGCTTGTTATCCCCCACCCCAGCCCCATGTCGAGCACTAATAACATTGAATATGCATGAATCCTACACCCCAGCACGTCGTCCCTCCTAGCACAGCCCCCTCTCCAGCGTTTAGCATAGAGTGTGTGTGTGTGTGTGTGTGTGTGTTTGTATGTATGTTTTAATCATGCTGCTGAATGAGTGCTGCTCCTGTGCCAACCCTGACCATGCTGCCATATGTGTATGTGAGTGTGTGTGTGTGTGTGTGTGTGTGTGTGTGTGTGTGTGTGTGTGTCATGCCACTGGCCTGTGCTTTATGTTTATCCTGTGTGTGTTTAACTTTGAGCTGTGCCTGCTGCATGCCTCAAACTGATACATAATCATTAAAATAAATAAGAGGATGAATGAAAAATCGCCCATCTCTTTAAATTAAGGAGGTTTGCTAGTTCTTTGATTTTCTTCATTTGACATTCTTCTTTATAATGCTCTTATGATTCTGATTCTTGATCTATATTGTGAGATGTGAAGGAGAAATGCGAGTAATGATATATTTGCGGTCTTTTTTTCCAACATGGAACCCTTTTTGAAGACCTCTCTATCTGTTCTTTTTCTTCCAGAACACAGAGAATATTTTCCAAATCCTTGCCTTTCACTCCCTCCGATTACAGGTGCTAATGTCATTTTGAGTCTTAAATTACTAACTTGCTTTTCTTCCCCCTCTTCTAGTTTATTATTTATTTAGTTATCCATCTGTGTGTGCAGTATATTGTATTTATTCATGAATAATACTAGCTACATCTTTCCATATTCTTATTGCTCTGTATCCTTCAGTTCTTTGTCAAGAACAAATCGCTTTTGTTTTGCTCTTCCGCTCACTTTAATTTTGCTTTTATCTTTATCTTCAGTTTTCCATACTTCACTTTGCTTGTAATAAAATATCTCCTAAAGATGCTTCTATGTTAAGAATCCAGTAATGTTAAAGCGTTTCCATTTGACAAACACAAGTTGCAGTATATTTATAAAAATAAATAAAGACTTTTAATCAAAGAAAATTAAATGCTGAGAATAACCAGAGACGTTATCAGGGTAAACCTCCTTAATCTGCTGGCTTCAATAGTTTGCCCATGCGGCTGCCTGCTCCTCAGCATGATCTGTTGTGGCCTGCCTTCATCTTCACATCTCCACACACTGGCTGTGAGAGACCGATGAACGCAGGCCCAAGCTCCCAGCAACCTGCACACTCTGGCTGTGTAATGTTTCACTGGCTGCAACTAATCAACATTTTGCCTCTCTGTCCCCTCATGTCCTTCACATTAAAACAGAGAACAGGCCTGCAGCAGACATGTAATCATATTTGCTGCATCACATGCTATTAACAAACAAGCATTTCTTATTTACAAGTTTCTGTTGCTTTGCTCTTATTCTTATTTCTGTCTACATATTATTCTTTTACTCTCATTTTCCTACTCATACTCTTACTTTTTTTAACTAATGTCTGAAAACTAACATGAATAAGCAAGTCTGTAAAAACAATACTGCACAGTTTAAAGCAATAATTTGAATCTGGGAATATCTTTGGGAATAAACAGTAATATAATGCTGTGACTTGGAGTGATTTAGATTCATCGGTTTCCCTTTTATTTCCCTCCCTCTCTTCACTTTGTGGTCATTTCTCCTTCCCTCTGCTGGCTTCTCCTCCCTTCATCGGCTCAGACCTGAGTGCCCCTAAGAAGTGTCGCGCACGCTTTGGGCTCGATCAGCAGAATAACTGGTGTGGCCCCTGCAGGTGTGTATCTGGTGTGCTGGCAGGTACGCTAGAGCAGGTGACAGCTGGGAAACTCTTACACTGGCAACTCCTCCTTGTGTCTGCTTCTCGCAAGCCTCTACCTCTCTCTACCTCTCTCTCTCTACACGCCACCCCTTATGCTACCAATCAGCTGCTTTTGCCACTGTGAAGCTGGGTCATGCCAACAGACGTAATGGTGTATGACTGCTTGTTTGTGTGGGTGCACCTGAATGAGTGAGTGCTTTTAAAATGCAAGCAGACTTTTTTGTCACAGATTGGCGTAGTGTATGTGTATATTAATTAAACCTAAACCGTATGATCTGAGTAGATAAATTGTGAAATATATTGAAAGTTATGACTGAAAAGGGGACGTGGCTGAGAAGGGTTAGGATTGGAAACTGCTGGTAAGTGTTGGGGAAGTGCAGTGCCAGTTTCCCCGGCTGAAACCTATGCTCTAGCTACATGTCTTGTTTGTCCAAATGACGTGTCCATTTTTTGTTTTCCTTGTGTGTTTTTGTCTACCTTTTTGGCTAACAGATGCAAATACCCCTAAGAAGTGCCGTGCCTTGTTCGGGCTTGACCAACTCAGTTTATGGTGCAAACCCTGCAGGTATACTCCGAGAGGCACTTTTGGGAAGGATGTATATCATAATGATGATTATGAAAAGATGAAGATTGATTTCTTCTTCTCACCACTTTTACTGTTTGTTTTCCTTCTTCTAGTCTCTTCAATCTGTTATATGTTTGGCAAACTGCTTAATTTTGGGTATCTCTCACTCTCTCTGACTGAGATGTGCTGTAATAGAGCAGCTGAACTCCTGGGGCAGAAAGTGGAACTTTCTGGAGCTATATGTCTGTCTGTGATTATAATCACGCATCGTTTATAGTCTATATTTGACATTACTTTCTACAACAGAAATGATCATTGTAAACCCACTATTTACCATTTTGTCCATTTTCTGCCCTATGGTATATCTCTGCCATCAGAACAGTCTTGATCAACCTTCTGTATAAACTTTGTTGTGATGTAGCCTCTTGTCCTCCCTCCTCAACAACCCCTCCCCCCCCAACCACCTCTCTGATAACCCTTTACTCAGTCCCAACCTCTTGTCTTTCTGTTCTAACACAAGCAGTCTTTGAATTGGAAATATGTTGATGGTAGGTATTTGTTTCTGCTAAGTAATACCCTTCTCTGTGTCTCACTTGTGTTTCCTCCATCTCCTGCCTTCACTGCGAATGCCAGATATTTGTCCTGTTCTGTTGTTACACTTCCCTGTGCTGTTTGTAGCAAACTTTCATCCTGTTAAATCTTTAAGTCCAACTTTAATCCTTACTTATGACTCATTCATTTGATGAACTCATTCACACTCAGATTAAGCAGCCTAGATAGGGAGACTAGAATGGAGTAGTGTCCCTACAAAGCACCCTAGGTGTCTGGGTGGTTGGCTGCTTTGGGAGAAGCACTGGTAATTGTGCCCTTTATTCAGGGAGCTGGGAGGTTAAAAGACCCCACTAGGCTCGGTTTCCTGAAAGATGCATCCGCACTAATTCCCCCAGAGATGCAGAAATCAATAAGGAACAAGGGGAGATACTTAGAATCAATAGCGCTCTTAAAAATGGATATTAGCTTATTTGCAGCCTTTTGACAGGCAGTTAGCACAACGCAGCACTCTGGAGTGTGTCCAGAGAACAGCAAAGTATGTTTCAGTTCACAGGAAACTATACTGCTACTATCAAAATTTCATGAAATGTAATACACTGTAATCGAGTCTATCCTTTCATTTCATTCATTCATTCACCCATCTCTGCCCCTGAAGACACACACTCTTAAGTACTCTTTACTGTGCTTCTTTGTTCATTTCTGTCCTAATAGTGACACACTTTTTAATGTGCTTCCTCAGAGCTCTCTACAAATAAATGCATGTTGTGCATGTCCTTTAGCCATACAGGGTATGCGTCTGGATCAAATGTCTGCCTCTTTCTTCAACTCTATCCATTTCTGTCTTGTCTCGTCCCTTTCTTCTCATCTTAAATGCGTCTCCCAGACAGTCTGTACCCTTGTCCTTGTCCCTCTGGCTCTCTTTCTCTTACTTTTGTCTCAAACCTATACTTGCATAAGACCAGGCAGGGGTATAACTTAAGAAACAATCCTCACCTGGATTTCAACAGGACTTACACTGACGATAAAAAAAGGAAAAAGTTACAACTAAATTCACATCTTTCCTTACTCCATAGCTCCCCCTATCTTTCTGTTCTCATGTTCTCATGTTCTCATGTTCACTGTTTGTTTTTCTGTCCCTGTCTTACAAACCTGTAGGAAGCTGAATAGCTTAACGTGGCCTTGAGGCATCAGATTTTTGTTTTTTGCTTTTTTCCCTTTTTGGCAGGGGTATGGGGTCAGGTCACGCTAGGGCAAGGTACACTGAGGGTTTGAGCTCTCTTTCCATCTCTCTCTGGTTACTCTCTCTTTCTTTCCTCCTGATTCAAAACTGGGTATGCATCCAAGCACCTAGGAGACATTGGAAATCTCTCTCTCTCTTTCTCTCTCTATTTATCACTTGCTCACACACTCACTCAATATCTCTTGCTCTCTCTTCCTCTCGCACCCCTCTCGGCGTACTGGCTTGGTGCTGCTGTGTTTGCCCGTGTGGCTGGCTGGAATGGCTGGCCGTAGGCGTAGCAGACGAGGGAGGGTCCTGACCCGAGCAGAAATGCAAACATGGCGGCGCGACCTCTGTGCACAACACTCACACACATGTCTTAGGGGCAGGCTGAGAGTAGCGCATCTCCTCTAACCTCTTACCTCTCCATCTGAACTCCCCCCAAGGAACATGCAGAAAAAAGCAGTAAAGAGACATGAAAAAAGGAAGGGAAAAAGAGGAGTGTAATAATTCAAGCTGATGTGTAAACCGGATGGAGTCCCGTGCGGTTTGCCGCGCTGGGGTGGAGTTCTTTGTTTCAAGCTCGTTCTGTTATCCTAGTAAGAGAAAACAAAGAGAGATGTAGTGTTCACCTCTTTGGCTGTGTCCCTCTGAACCTCGGAGGTAGTTTTTCTTCCAAATTCCTCATCCTAGTGCTCCTTGTCATCACTTTCCCCATCTATCTCACTGTCTCCTCATCTGGCATCTGTATTTCTGTAGATCCTTCTCCTCCATGTCTGTCTTCTTTGCATGTATGATATTGGATGGAAGGTGAGAGGAAGTCAGTGGCAGAGAGCCAGTGCTCAGCTGCTCATCTGTTTGTTTTGGCATTCTCAGAAAGCAATAGCATCCAATTAGATGTCCAATCTGAATATATCTGAGAATGATTGAGCTTAGTTCAGTCGTGCTGAAATCAGCATACTGACTGAATACCACCAGACTTGATATACGTGTGCAGAACTGTGTAATGTAGGATGTGCATTTAAGTGGATGCTAAAGCTTTCTTATAAGCCTGCTGACATGTTGGAAAGCAATGCCGAGATTACGTAGGAGTTAAACAAGCCTGCTCTTTGTTTGCAGGAGAAAAAAGAAGTGCATTCGCTACATTCAAGGTGAAGGCAGCTGTGTCAGTCCTCCCTCTTCGGATGGAAGCTTACTAGAGTCGCCCCCATCCTCCCCCTCCATGGTCCCCAATTCTCCGCCCTCGAAAGAGTCCAAACCACAGACTGAACAAATGCAACCTCTTTCACTGACTATGAAACCGGGCCCCCTGGTCTCATCCTCACACCACCAACACCACCACCTGTCCATGGCCCCGCCTCCGCCCTTAGCTCTGCTGGACAACTCAGGGGCAGGCAAAACCCCCGGCCCCGCCCACAATGGCTCCTTGGACCCTTCAGACGTGTCATCGTCTCGCCCCTCAGGCTCCGCCTCCTCCCAGCCTGCATCGGCGTGTCATTCCCATTCTCTGTTGCCCAGCTCTGCCCCAACGCAACCGCTTTCGCTCGTAACCAAGTCAATAGACTAGGCTAAACTAACTCCGATTTACCAGCTTTCAACTCCTCCCTTCTGTCTGCTGACACTTATGTTCTTTTCCTCTTTTTTTGTTTCATTTTTCTGTCACATATGGCTTTGGAAATTAGTTAATTCTTTTATCAAAGTTCATTGGTCAATATTTGACCTGTCATTATCTAAAATAAATGGAACTATTATAATAATAATATTGATGATAAAGTAAAATGAGTTGTAGAATATAGCTATATAAGTCTGCCAAAATGTAAGACTTTTTCCTTTTTTTTTTTTTTTTTTTTTTTTTACTGTACAACAGAAAAAAAAGAATACCTGTTATGTAAATTGACATAGACTTGTTAAAAGACAGATATAAAAGTAGTCTAGGTGAGGATTCAGTGAGCCCTTTTCTTAAAGTTGGTTCTTCTTCATTATTTGTATTAAATACGAGCTTGCGAACCAATCATTTTACACCTGTTCAAAACATGGAGGGCACGAGGACCGTGGAGACACACTTCTCCAGCTGAGGAACAACTTTAATTGTGATGTTACTTGTTCTTGTTTAAATGTACAGAAATATTTGGGGGGTTACTGTGTTAATATGCATTGTTCCATTGCGTTGTCTATTTTATTTTTTTTGTCATTGTTTACCGTGGGAGGGCGGTGGAGTTGGGTTGGGGTGGGTAGACTCTGTTGGAGGAATGTTTGGGGGACTGTTTTAAGGGTGGGAGGGTGGGGGATTGTGGTATATAATACAAAATGTCACAACGCTAGGACCAGTAGTATTTATTGCTTTAGAGATTGCTTGTTGTATCCTGTATGTTGTCCCTTTTCGAAATATTTTCTTTTTCTTAATACATTGTACAAATATTCTTTTTTTTAAATGTAAGCAACTTATATATATATATAAATGATCCATTTTTACAAGGAGGTTTTGAAGTTGAATTGTTTTGTTTTAACATGTTTCTTTTGCTGAAGACCAGAGTTTCACCACCACAGTGTAGATTCTCCAAAGCAGATGTATGCACAACTTAATTTCTAAAAACATATCTATAAGCCATTTTTCAATAGGAGAAAAAGAAAACTTGAAACAGGGATAGTGAATACCGTGTCTTTAGTAATTGGTTTTCATCATCTAAAGCCCATCCTTTTTTAATTGCAAGTTGATCTCCACTGGACTGTAGAATTGTGTACAGATTTTCTGTGCCGAAATTGTGCTAATTTTCACTCCCCCTCTTACAATGCTGTAGGTTTGTCAGTTTTATTTTTGTTTGTTTGTTTTTTTAAGTTTTTTTTTTTGTTTGTTTTTTTGTTTTGTTTTTTCTTTTTTTTTTTCCTCAACCATACTTTGCTGTGACGTTACATAGATTGCTATGTATGTAGTATAAATGTTGCTATAACAAATGTGTTTGGTAGCAGATTGTCAAATATTAAAATTTAAACTTAATAAAAGACGGACATCATCATACTGTATAAACCCTCAAGGGCCAAATGATGTATATTAGGAGGTTCATAAAAAAACTATTAAATAACACAAAAAATACACAAACTGCCACTTTTAAGTACACTACTACATATAGGTAGATAGAAAAAATAGGCATGTTGATGTTGCAAGAAGCTGTAAAAAAGCTACAAGAGAATCATCCATTCGGTGCCATTGTAGTTGACATGATGCGACTGTAAGCCGTCAATCTCTTCTCTGGTTTATTAAGATGCTAATGATGAATAGTTTGAATGTTTCCTTAACGGCTGTGATGTTCCTGTTCTATTTTATGCTCTTAGCTTTTATTTTTGTTTGCTTTCTTTTCTTTTCTTTTTTTTTTTCTTTTTTTTTTTTTAGTTATTTGAAATGGTTCCCAGACCATGTTTTTTGTAATGAATAAATGTTTATGCTGTACAGTCTCTGTAGCATGCAGTTCTGTATTAATAAAAGCGACTTAGTATGTGCAGATTAGCTTGTTGCCTTGCTTTCTCTTACCCCTCTGCCTCTGGCCTTCATGTTCCTCATACAGGCTTGGACAGTGCAGCATCCCAAACCTAGCATTTACCTAATTTTGTGGCTGCAGCAGCTAAACTATAAGCAGCCCACGTATGATAAATGTTGTTAGGTAAAGAATGATTAATGATTTCCAAGCTGAGTCAAATCCACCTGAAAACAGTTAGGCCTCTCTGGGGGGTCACATAAATCTTCTGTCGTCACACACTACTGTCTGCATCTGGTTCCATTTTGAGTGGGACTCAGTAGATATTTCATTTTTCTGGCTGAATCTATGGGGAAGAAATCAGTTATTCACTTCTGAATTTATTGTACTACTCAGCCAGCTGATCTAAGAGTTTATTTTGTGTTCTGTCTTAATTTCTCTCTAAAGACCTGTTTAACTTTTTGTTGTTGATTTTCACTTCCCTGCTTAGGCTAAATGATTTTCAAATGCACTCATTCATGGAAAAACAATGCTTTTAATTTGTGCCCCGCAATTGCGTAGGTTAAGTTGTAACATGCTGAATCTCATCTGACCCAGGCTGACGTGGTGTTTGTCTTCTTTTATCTTATCTTTGCTCCTGTGGCCTCAAGATTTCTTTTCTTTAATACACTTTGTAAAAAAAAAAAACGTCAAAGAACAGAATAACGTTCTTTTAAAAGATGGTCAGAAGAGATAGTTTAACAGTAAACCTTTCTCAAAAATCATATTTAGTTTAATTTCCCATTTATCCTAACAGAAGTGTTTCATTGTTGATGTACAGCTACAAACTGACCTGTGTATAAGCTTGCTCAGATTTTCTCCTGAATGCTGAACGTCGGCCTCACAGGAACAAATCAATAAGGACAAAGATGTCCGCGAGCTCTGTGCCTGTCTTTCTTCTGAAAAGAGGAGACACAGAAGTAAACAAACATCATGAAGTAGCAATTGATTCAGAACAGCACTGTTTATTGCCTCTGCAAAGCTTTTGCTCCACATATCAGTCAGACAGGCAGATGCAATGTGTCATGTTGAAGAAAAAAACTATTGTTTTTCGTACAAATAATGCAAAAAAAAAAAATGTTTTGTTGTATTCAAAGACGTCAACTGTACACGCAAATAAGGAAGACTTTTAGACAGAAACTGCTGCATTCACAACAGCCAAACTGTCAATATCTCATCTCCCTTTCTGTGGAAGGTCAAGGGCTTTACTCAGTCCTAAATAAAGTGTTCCTCTTGGTCTCTTTCAGTGTTAACAAAGCTTTTTGTCTGCAGCCTAAACCCTCAAAGGCTTGCAATACATTAAATAAATGAAACAAGGTAAGGATTTGTTCTGTGCATTCTGTTCTGACCATTAAAATGAGAATGTTCTCAGCAGGAGGTTTCATTTGGTCATTTTACAGGTAGAAATTAGTCAAAAGCATTTAAGGTTCATGTGATCGATTCAGCATTCTTCATCCATCCAAACCTCACTGCTCTTATTCTTCATCTTCACGCTGCAATAAAGCCTAGAACATTTTCCCTATCATGCTGTTATTCACTCTGTGTGAAGTGTGTTCTATTTTTCGGTATATGAAAGACGCATCATTCACACTTCATACGTCTCTATGTGAATAAACACTCTTCAAGGCTGATAAAGAAGGATTCAGGAATGCATGATGCTGGGGCTCATGCTTTTAGATTGTGTTTTTTGTCACTGTCCATTTTTTTCTCTTCAAGAATGGCCGCCTTTTCATTGCACTGCACAGCCTATTAAGATTCTCACTCGACCTTGAGTGGACTATCAATTTCCCATTTGATGTTATTTTCCATTTAGCATTTCATGGGTATTTCCAACCATTTTAGTATTCCATTGTAGCCAAGTGATGTATAAATCTGAATCCATCGAGTGTGTGTGGAGGTGGTGGTGGGGTGGGTGAGGTGGTGCAAATGTTTAGACTTGCTGGCTTTACTGATACTGAGAGGTCTAACTCGTTGCTATCTTGCTGTTTTTGTTCTGATAAAATAAATTTATTCCTACATCTCTTGTTTGATAAACCACCTTCATTATATATGAATGAAACCTTCATTATATATGAAGTAGGTTTTATACATCAGGAACTCAAGAACTCCAAATTAAGCTATTCAAGAAGATCTGAGCTGGGATTCTGAAGACCCACGATCCCAGATTCATGATCCAATGAACCCAGCCACTGACTGACAAAAGACATGATTGAGGGTTTGGGCTCCTCTGATATCGCCTTCGAACTAGAAATTGAGAATGACCTTCATCAACAAAAGAACCAGACTACCTATAGATACCTACCTCACAGCTACCAACACTGTCAAGTTCTCAACTCTGATGCCATTGAATTGTGATTAAAACAATTTAACTAGTTCCCTAGTTCTAAAATTAACCCTAACAGGTCAGTGTTAAAGAAGATCTAAAATATTTAATGATCATTAATAATGGATAGTAAATCCTAAAACTAATTTAACCTGGAGGTCAGTAATTGGTGATAAAATCTTCTGCAAATAAAGCAGTTAATGACTGCCTGTACACTAATTATTTCAGCTTTATTGTTTAATCTAAGCTCTTGTTAATGTCTGTAGAGTTTTGTCTGTTCTTCCAGGGTTCCCCAATTTCCTCCCAACTCCCAAAAATATATTTTTCAATCAAAAAAGTTTCTCAACGTTTTTTTTTTTTTTTGATAACAGCTCCAGCTTTCTAAAGGGTCTTCACTTCGAACTTTTTGTGAAAGCAAAATCAGTTGTAGGGTTCTACAAAAGACCTTTACGGGGTCCCCTTAGGGACAAACTGAAGAAACCTCTAAGAAATGTTCTAAGAGTGTACATATGAGACAAATAACAAAAAAAGGCTAATCAGGGCTGTGAGGATTCATGCGGTTTTATTGTGTACAAGAAGCAAACAAAGTCAAATGCAAACAATTTACATCCAAAAACAATTAAATGTCCAATTGAGTGTTCTGCAGTCAGTCGCAAATACTTCAGGCAAACAAAAATCAGGGGTAATTTAAAGACAAAATACACACACAAAAAAACAGATTCTAAACACAGCAGATACATTTAAAGTGCTTTAAAACACAATCCAGATTTACTAAGTGATAGGCAAGATTTCACAGAGAGACTAGCTTTTAAACAGAGAGCAGATGAGCTACAGATGAAGCTGATTAGTTACTATGACAATGAACTAGGTTCTTTTAACGGAGACCTCTGTTGGACTGGGAAAAACTGCTGTGTGTTAGCGTAACAGTGTGCTGTTGGCATGGGAGATTGTAGTGATGCAGTCAGACTTCCTGTCATCTTTAAGATCATCACATCTGCAGCATCCTGACCACTCTAACTTTCATTCACGGATGAAAGGAAAGAGCAAACGCAGTAGACATTGCCATTTAACAAGAGTCTGTTCAACACCCACACACAACTCCCCCACACACAAACGACACAAGAAATACTTTTTCTTTTTCTTTCTTCAGATGCTCTAATACATGAGATCCTGGAATTACAAGGTTATATCTGATTTGAGTAAATGTTACAAAGATGTTAGTTACATTCCACTAAATATACATGCTCCAGGGTTCGATCCCAAGCACAGTTACTTCATCTTCTCCCCGTGTCCACATGGGTCACTTCCAGATCCTCTGGTTTCCTCCTACCAAAAACATGTTTCCAAAAACATGCCTGTACGTGGCTGGGCTATTCTATTTGTTTCAGTGGGTGCATGATACACCATCCAGGTTGTGTCGCGCCTTGTACCCAGTGTTCCCAAGATCCACCACAACCCTGCCTATGATAAAGCTGAAAATGAGTGAATATATGAATTTAGGTTTTACACAAAAGTGTTAATTAAAAGTATAAAAAAAATCTAAGTTGAAATGTTGTATAAACTTTGACTTGAGGATCAAAATTTAAAATAAATCTTTCAAAATTCAGGATTCACAATTTTTATGATCAAAATTCCAATATTTATTATTATGTTAGTTTTTCCAGTTACTTTTGAGCCTGTGAAAATGGCTATAATTCCTAAACAATTAATGCAATATTTTTGTTAAACCCCTTGAATTAAAGCTGAAAGTCTACATTTCAATCACATCTTGATTGCTTCATTTCATATCCATTGTGGTGGTGTACAGAGACAAAATTACGAAAATTGCATCACTGTCCAAATACTTATGGATCTGACTGTATAAGCCATAACATTAAAACCACCTGCCTAATATTGTGTAGGTCCACCATATGCCACCAAAACAGCTCGAGGCATGGACTCCACAAGACCTCTGAAGGTGTGCTGTGGTATCTGGCACAAAGACATTAGCAGCAGATCCTTTAACTCCTGTAAGTTGTGAGGTGGGACCACCATGGATCGGACTTGTTTGTCCAGCACATCTCCCAGATGCTCTACTGGATTGAGATCTGGGGAATCTGGAGAATCTGGAGGCCAAGCCAACACCTTGAACTCTTGATGTCATGTTCCTCAAACCATTCCTGAACAATTTTTGCAGAATGGCAATGTGCATTATCCTGCCAAAAGAAGCCACTGCCATTAGGGAATACTGTTGCCATGTAGGGGAGTACTTGGTCTGCAACAATGTTTAGGTAGGTGGTACGTGTCACAGTAACATCCACATGAATGCCACATGAATGTCACAGTAACATCCACATGTATATATATATATATATATATATATATATATACACATACACATATATACACACACATATATATATATATATATATATATATATATATATATATATATATATATATATATATACACACATATATACACACACACACACACACACACACACATATATATATATATATATATATATATACACACATATACACACATATATGTATATACAAAATACATAAGATGATATTCTTTTAAAGATGTATGTTTCTAACCATATATCCTTTAATCACAGCATTCTCAAATGTGCCACAATTACAGATTTATAGTACTGTAGGTTTTTTTAGGCACATGTCCATAAACATCATGGTTTTGTCTACAGAGAGCTGAATGTCTCTGTCAACACTAGCAGCCATCTATTGTTTGTCTGTTTACCAGTAGGAGTTTACTGGCTCTATGATTTCTCACACACTAATGTTAATGTTAGTTTGAAATTACTTGTCAGAAATCCCCAGCAATTATAATTATTCTTGCACACATGAGAAAAGTAATGCAATATAATTTGATGGAATGAATCTGGTAAAACAGTTTTTGTCACACAGTAGGTTATATACATAAGACTTCAGTAGACATTGAGGTGGATCCATGTAACGCAGATTTTTCTCAGTATTATATGCTTCTCTCTCTCATTCATTCTTTACCCAAACAGAACCTTAAAATCCCAAGGTCAGGAGCTGCCAGCAAAATGTTGTTTAACCATTTAACATGTTTTTTCCATTTCCTTTCATTTCATTTATGTATAATTGTTATTAAGAAGATTTTATTTTTTTTAATCTATCCATTTTTTGAAATTTTGATCTGGTTGTTCATAATTTCTCATTTTCATTTATTTACTTGCATATTCAGTTATTCTTTTAATACTCATTTATTATTTTAGTTGTTTACCTTGATTAGTGTGATTCATACACCACTAGTCTTAGTGATCACTATTTAGTCTCATATGATCTCATCAAAAGGAGAAGCAATGTATATGCATCTCAGATCCATCATATATTTACATGGCTTCATGCTGTTTTTCTTCTGATAAATTCAGGTGCAGATAAATAACTAAGATTAGATTCATTCAGCTGAGTGTGGTACAGTGAGTAATGGCTGTCAACATCCGTCTCCTCAATAAAGAAAGTCTCCCTTTACTGCAAAGTGATCTATTCTGTACATTTAATAACCCATAATCTTATTTATAGTGTCTATTTACAGTGTCTTTTATTTAGGATTAAAAGCAGGCTTGCAGATCTATGAGCTGTAAGAGGATGTTGAGGCAGAGGATAAGGGTTTGCGCTGGATGTGTATAACATATGTAAGGCACAGTAGTGCTTCTAACCCTTCACAGTCTGAACAGTCTGTTATGGGCATCAGCTATATTACTTTCTATACAGTCTATTAAAATGTAAAGAGGCAGTGGCCTCTTTCAGCAGGATAATGCGCCCTGCCACACTGCAAAAATTGCTCAGGAATGGTTTGAGGAACAGAGTTCAAGGTGTTTACTTGGCCTCCAAATTCCCCAGATCTCAATCCGATTGAGCATCTGGGAGATGTGCTGGACAAACACACACACACACACACACACACACACACTCTATAAACATAAACTATAAGAAAATGGCCAGATCACTAAATCCTAAATCATATACTAATTACACACTATTATGGTATGCAGTTTGGGATATAATGCATACCCATATATACTAATATATAATAAAATCTAATAACATATCACATACCATAACAGTTAAACCATTTCAGAATACAGGATGAAGTTTTTGTCATTTAAAACAAACCATTTTTCATTAAAAATCCAATATTTTAGCACAACATATTCATACCTTCTGAAATCCCCAAGATCCTGTTTAGGGATACTGTAAACTGTCCATCATACCACGGGAGAAATGCTAACCCGTTTAAGATTCCTTGTGCCAAAAGATTTTTTTTCTGTCTGCCAGCAGCATTCATGTGTTAGGTTTTGGGGAAAATACAAATCTGCTTAAAATATACAGGCCAAGAACCACATGATACCATATTGACTTTCAAGCTAGAGCTTAGAGTTTTAATTTCTTATTTACCTAAAATATATTAGGTATACAGTATATTACTCCCCTATAGTATATTAGGTATACATTATATTACTCCCCTACAGTATATTAGGTATACAGTATATTATTCACCTACAGTATATTATGTATACATTATATTATTCACCTACAGTATATTAGGTATACAGTATATTAATCACCTATATTAAGTATACAGTATATTACTCTCCTACAGTATATTAGGTCTATTTACGACTCAGGCCACTATGTAGTATTTTAATTAATCAGAAAATACCTAATATAACACATTCTTTTAACATTAAGTAAAAAGCGACACTTTACAATAACGTCCACAATAAGCATATATTAAAATTAGGCCATTAAAATAACTTGAGATCTTTTTCATTTTCACTTTCCAGTGCCTCTTTCTTCATGAACCCTAAACTAAACTAAAGAGGTAGTACACTGTCTCTAAGTATACATAATCTTAATATTTTTAACCTATGGTAGCAAACATTCATATACTGTGTTCAAATATTACCTTTTTCTGGCAGCATTTTGTTAATTTTTTAAAAAAATAAGACAATTTGAGACAGTATATATAACAATAATACATAAGACGATCAGCTAACTTGTAAACTGTGTGTAAAGGTGATTTTAGAACACTGTATTATAAGCTTACATTTATGGAGCACTTTATTAAGAACACTATACTAATACTGGGTAGAGCCTCCCTTTGCTCTCAAAACAACCTCAATTCTTCATGGCACGGATTCCACAAGATGTTGGAAACATTCCTTTGAGATTCTGGTCCATGTTGACATGATTGCGTCATGCAATTTCTGCAGATTTTTCAGGTGCACTTTCATGCTGCGAATCTCCCATTCTACCACACGCCAAAGCTGTTCTACTGGATTCAGATCCAGTGACTAGGGAGGTCACTGAAGAACACTGAACTCATTATCATGAAACCAGTTTGAGACAGCTTTTGCTTTGTGACATGGTACAATATCATGCTGGAAGTAGCCATTAGAAGATGGGTAAATTGTCACCATGAAGGAATGCACATGATCAGCAACGATACTGAAATATGCTGTGGCATTCAAGTGATGACTGATTGGTATTAACAGGCCCAAAGTGTGCCAAGAAAACATTCCCCACACCATTACACTACCTCCACCAGCCTGGACTGTTGACACAATGCAGGCTGGGTCCATGGATTCATGCTGTTGGCACCAAATTCTGACCCTACCATTTGTGTGCCTCAGCAGAAATCGAGATTCACCAGGCTACATTTTTCCAGTCTTCAACTGTACAGTTTTGGTAGTAAGCCTGTGCGCACTGCAGCCTCAGCTTTCTGTTCTTGGCTGACAGAAGTGGAACCTGATGTGGTCTTCTGCTGTTGTAAGCCATCCACCTCAAGGTTCGACATGTTGTGCATTCTGAGATGCTTTTCTGCTCACCACAATTGTACAGAGTTGTTATCTGAGTTACTGTAGCCTTTCTGTCAGCTCAAACCACTCTGGGCATTCTCCAATGACCTCTCTCATCAACAAGGTGTTTCTGTCTGCAGAACTGCCACTCTCAGAATGTTTTTTCTTTATTACTTTATTATTTTCATGTTGCGTGTGAAAATCCCAGGAGATCAGCAGTTATAGAAATACTCAAACCAGTCCGTCTAGCACCAACAATCATGCCACGGTCAAAATCACTAAGATCACATTTTTCCCCATTCTGATGGTTGATATGAACATTACCCGAAGCTGCTGACCTGTATATGCATGATATCATGCACTGCGCTGCTGCCACATGATTGACTGATTAGATAATTGCATGAATAAGTAAGCGTACAGCTGTTCCTAATAAAGTGCTCGGTGAGTGTATGTTTGATACTACAGGTGAACATTTTGGCAATATGTATATTTCATCTGTATTTATAATATATTCTGTTTAGTTTTAGGTTGTAGGTGTTGGAAAACAAAAGTACAGGCTTTCAATTGCCCGAAGGCTTTCAAAAGGCTTTCAATTGCCTAAATTACACCTTATTTCCGAACACATTCTTCATAAGGTAAATAGGTCACAATATTAACAGAATGAGGTAACAACATTTTGATAATAATATTAAATTAATAATAAATTAACATTGCCTGTATTAATTGCTATTCATATGTCTCAGAAGCTGTTGATGTAAATCTTCATACTGCACGTATTAGTGTATAATTATGAATGCATTAGTTAAATAATAATATATTTGAAAAACATTTGTAGTAGTTAATCGACATATTAATTCACTTTTTTTTTTTTTACATTTTTTACTTACATTTTTCCAAGTTGTTCTCACATTACCTATGCAAATACATTAGGCCCTCAAAATAAAGAGCTTACAGATATGTCCCAGAATGCCTGAACAAGCAGTCTGATTTGTCGATGATTTCTGAAGTCAGACCCAAAAAAAAAAAAAAAAAAAAAAAACCATAACCTTATACTTTCCTTTGCCTCTTTCCTTCCCCCTGTGGCACATCCACAATTCAGTGTCATTTTGATCACATGGTGTCTTTATTAAACCTCACTAATAGTTTATGTTTCATGCATTACCTGATTTTATCCTACCTTAATATCTTGTTTATCCAAACGGAAGTGTTTCATTGTTGATGTACAGCTACAAACTGACCTGTGTATAAGCTTGTTCAGATTTTCTCCTGAATGCTGAACGTCGGCCTCACAGGAACAAATCAATAAGGACAAAGATGTCCGCGAGCTCTGTGCCTGTCTTTCTTCTGAAAAGAGGAGACACAGAAGTAAACAAACATCAAGAAGTAGCAATTGATTCAGAACAGCACTGTTTATTGCCTCTGCAAAGCTTTCGCTCACAAACACAGGCATCAGAAAATCCTAGAGGTCCACATATCAGTCTTAGGCTGTTTCTGACAAGCAGATGTGATGTGGCATGATAAAGGAAGAAAGAGGAAGTGTGTATCAGTAAAAAAGGAAACAGTGAACACAAGGAACATTTTATTGCACACAGAATCAAGGTAAAAATACACATGAGGGAGCACATTTAAACAGTTCTGGTACGCCTTTGTACTTTAAAGCTCAAAGTGGCCACACAATGTGTTGGGAAAAAAAATTAGTGCATAAGCTTTTCTTATTCCTTTTGTACAGAAAATACTGTCTGTAGTGGTGTAACGCAATGACATACATTGTATATAGATATCTGTATACAGCAATCTGTATCTGTTTAGTGCTCCAAATATTTGTATCTGTATTCGGATTTAAACCTGAAGCTCACTTGCAGGCACACATGTCAGCACTGTCAGCAAATAGCATGGTTTGTGAATTCTGGCTCCAACAGTTCCTCAGCCACAGCTAGAGATGTGCATTGTTGTTTTTTTTTTAAATCCCACTCATGCAGTTATTATTTATTTTTATTTTTATTATTTATTTAATTATTAACACAGTTGTTTGTACGGTCCTGTGATATTTTCTAACAAATTTAGTTGTTTCGATTTCCCAAAATATAAACAAACTAGTAGCCTAATTTAAAACACCACAACCCTGATCAGGTAGTTATTAAGGACCACATATGTTCATATTAATGAACGTGGTCTTTACTTGAGGTTTATATTTGACAAATTGCCCGCATGACAGTAAAACCTCTTGCTTGTTTTGTTACATCCTGCAGGATCATGATGCACACCTGTAGTCTGAACCAGATGCACTGTGAACCTTTATGGCAAATTTTATAAAAAAAAATAATTAAAAAAAACTCCAAAAGAATAGAAGTACATCTCCTATTCACGACTGTATTTGTATATGCTTAGAACACATTATGTGTACAATTTGAATAATGTATTTGGTTAAATCCCTAATAGAGATAAATATGAGAGATAATTATAGAAAGGAATAAATGTATGGTAGACTACAAGATCATTTCTAAGATTTTGAAAACAGTCAGACCACACTGAGTAAAATTAGATGATGTACAAACAGAAACAATACTGTGAAGACAATTGTGATATCAGAAGTTAATGACTGCACCAGGAGAAAATATGCATGGGTCAACCATTTTAAAGGCATTCTACCACAGAGACACTAATCCCAGGTACAGTCTCGTACACTTAATACAGTCTCGTACAAACATCCTATTGCAGTAATAGCTTCCAAAAATGGAGGGATCAAGTAAGTATTGCTCAACTGTTGTTGTATAAATTTCTCGGTAATCCCTGTTGCATTTAGTTGTACAGAAGAGAGAAAGCATTATGTGTAGCTTTTATGGCAAATGTTGTTGGTGAAAAAAAAGCAAATGCAGCTGTACAACTCCAACATTCTTCTGTCTCAATTTTCAAAACTGAACTAGACTATGTCTGCAATTTACATAACTTTCAGTCTGAGCAGAGCTGTTTTACTGTGGCATCAAAAAAAAAAAACAGGACTGAAAATGTGCTGTGGTCTGTGGCTATCAACTATGGCAGGTATGACACTAGTGTGGTGGTTAATAAATCATGACCTGGTCAAGGGGGAAGTAGATCAAGCAGACGAGGGAGTGAGAAAGAAGAGAAAAAAATGGAAAAAAGAGAAGGAGAGAACGAAGCGGAGGTGATCATAATGAGTGGCTTCCTACTGTCACTTCATCCAGTTATCGCCTCAAGCTGTCAGTACTTCCTGGGAGACTCAACACTTTTTAAGCTCAAAAAAGTTTAGAGAGTCTACATGTGTATTTGAAAGCCGAGGCAGAGACAGGGCAGGAATCCCACTGAGACTCTGTGTACTTTGGTAATGAGATGAGTGATATTGTCACCGCTGGCCCAAACCTTGTGGATGACAGGACGACTTTGAGTGGTGGAAAAAAAGAGAAACAGTTTGACAGCAGAATGGTAATTCCAAGCTGATGACTTATAATAAATTTATACTACAGATACAGGTGCTTACTCTATTATTAGACTATCGTTAGATTAATAAGTGAACAGTATACACATATTAACATGCATAACATATTCATGTGTTATAAAATTCACGCATTTTTTTAAAAGCTACATTTTCATTCATTTCTTGTTCAATAAGCACGGGGTGAAAAACATGCTCTATCCAACAAAAGGTATTCAGTCTTCAACAGTGGGTCCACCGTGTGTCATTTCAAGACGGGAAATATAATATAACCTTGAAAACTGCAAGGAAGTGTACAATAGTATTGTTTGGTTACATTTGGGAGATGTTTTCATTTCCAAAAATATGCCCCTTTCAACTGGTGAGCACAATACCTGTGGATTTGTAGCAGAAAAGCAAATATTTAACAATAAGCCATATTTTATTGACTTAAATGTTTAGAATGAGTAGAAACTGCTACTGCATTTCACCACATTTTTATTTATACTGTACATTTATGTGCTTTTTCTAAGGAAATGCACAGACTGATGAATAGAAAGAAATAGAGATAGTACAAGGAATACAGTGATGAATGAAAGCATGAATAGAGTGGGGGATGGAGTGCTCGGGTTAGTGCAGGTTTTTGAGTTTGCTGTGAGTGTGTGTGACTGCAGTGGCCCAGTCGCGGTGCTAATGATGCTGGTATGTTGTGAGCTAACTATCCTCACTGTGCTGTGAGCCCTCAGGCTAATGCCACATCTCTCCGTCAAGGCCTTCCTTCATCCCAATTTACTCAACCTTTCCAAAGACACACACACACACACACACACACACACACACCCTAAAAAAGTAATAATTTATATTATATTGAGCTTGTAGCTTGCAATGGAGCCTCCTTAGGTACTGGAGCTCAGCGACATTTTCAAACTACTTGATCAGGCTTTAAAGGGGCTGCCAGAAAATAAAGGACACCTTCATCTTCTTTGCAGTAATGAATACTTGATATGACTGTTGTCTGTGAAATAAGACCTCAGTCCACATTTGAAGCATTCCGCTGTGACCACTCATCGTCCTGTGGTAATTCTGATTGAGTCACAAATTTAAGCGAGTGGAATAATGGATGTGAGAAGCAATGCCTCATGATATCTAAAAATCCCTGTTTAAGAGAATATTTATGACCTAGTTAAAACACTGGGTTAAAGTGCAAATTTGTAGCTCAGTATGGTAAATTTCGTTACAAGGAATATAGCATCACTAAAAAATTACTTATCATGTCCCATTTGACCATCGAAAACAACTACAACAATGCTACATTATTACTTAAAATTTCATCTTATTTTTCAGTTACTGATCTTAATACATAGTATTCAGCAACAGTGAAACTAACAGAAAAGGAATATAGTTATGAGAGTGAGAAAAGTCTGGACCGCTAACAGTTCCAGTGTGTTTAAAGATTAAATATACCTTAAATATAATTATTCTTTAGTACTAAATTTTCTAAGATTGCTGCTTTACTGCACACAAACATTATGCCATGGCTAATACAAAGCATGACCCGGATCTCCATGTGGGGGAAGGGATTCGTTTGCCTTAATGAAGATGCTGTCACTGGAATGTGATCGGACATACTGAGTTTGATCTCTCACTTAGACCAGATTGATTTTCTTTTTACCACCCGCTCCAGCTCCCTGCTTCAGATAGAGAGGCGAAAATGAACCTCTTTGATTTTATCTGCAAAATTAAAGAAGATTGAAGTGAGGGAGAGCGCCGTTCCAGGTCTGCATGGAGGACGTCTCTGATGTGTTGCTTATTCATGTGAGTGTCAACAAAGAGTGAAACGGCGGACTGGTAACAGTTAGGAGAGTGCCAATCACATACTTCAAACCTGCTCGGCTCACAGCAACCCCACCAGGCACGGGGCTGGGTGCTTTCTGTCCTGCGGGCAAGATGAGCTAGTCTGACTTTCTGAGGGTATAGAGAGAAAAATAGAAGACGGTTTTTTAAAAAGTGATAGCTTGTGTGGATATCATTAGAGCTGTTCAGATTGTAGTTTCATTTGTGTTTGCTTCCCTAACTGCTGTGACTGCATTCATTTTGTTAAATGTGCCATGATGATGTTTCTTCAAAAGATCCAGGTATCAGAGGAGAAAAAAAGATATGCGATGCAATGTAGCTTTTAACAATGTCCCTTTTGGTTGTTCCCTCAGAGACAGAGGAGCTAAAAAAAATCAGTTTTGTGTAATTGAGTCCATATGAATGCCACCTTAGGAGGGTGATATGGGCTGCGCTATCCCTGTTAGGGCTTTATCTGAAAGTATAGCTTAGTTAGCTGAAGATACAGGCTTCTCTCTCACATACATGTGACTGGAGCTATAGACTATGTCTCTGAGACACCAGTTTGGGGATCAGCCAAAGATCTCAGGGGTTTGAAATTGATATGGTTGGTAAAGCTGCACTTAGTACCCTGTTGTCAAGCTGAAGATATGTCTGCAATTTTATATGTTAGTCATTTTCATCTGAGTGTAATGAAGAGCTGTATTGTTTTCAGGCAGATAGTAAGATCAATAAATCTTTATAATTTGAGGATAGGCCACATTTCTACTGTTTGAAAAATGCCTTTCAAAATCCTGGCCCCAAATGTTACATTACAGCTCTCAGCCTGAAGACAATGAAAATGTTTTTTTTTTCCTCCAGATATTCACCTTGCTAAGCTAAGATGGCTCGTTTAACAGTTTCTACTGTGCAAGTTCAATGCCCAAAAGTACAATAACAAGCTGGAAACAGGCACAACTACAATATCCCAACAATTAGAATGTTAGAACAGCAGTGTAAAAAGATTAGCATTGACGGCTCCTGTGTAGCTTTGTAAAAGTGATCATAGCTTGTTATACAACATGTGTAGGAGGACTTTTGTCACCAGGATAAATAAAAAGGAGGGAATGGAACATGGGAGGGGATGGCTAGATGAAGAGTCACTCCAACTACATCAAACTGCAACTAATGAGCAAATGTAAGGTGCAAGTTTTTCAGCTTGATAACAATATATATATATATATATATGTTGGCTCCAAACAGCAATCACTGGGATTCAAAAATGCCAATCATGTGGCAGCGTTGCAATGCATAAAATCATGCATATACCGGCCAGCAGCTTTGGGTAATGGTTTGAGTATTTCTATAACTGCTGATCTCCTGGGATTTCATGCACAACAGTCTCTAGTGTTTACACAGAATGGTGTAATAAAGAAAAAACATTCTGTGAGTGGCAGTTCTGCAGACAGAAACACCTTGTTGATGAGAGAGGTCATCGGAGAATGCCCAGAGTGGTTTGAGCTGACAGAAAGGCTACAGTAACTCAGATAACAACTCTGTACAATTGGGGTGAGCAGAAAAGCATCTCAGAATGCACAACATGTCGAACTTTGAGGTGGATGGCTTACAACAGCAGAGGACCACGTCGGGTTCCACTTCTGTCAGCCAAGAACAGAAAGCTGAGGCTGCAGTGGGCACAGGCTTACCACCAAAACTGTACAGTTGAAGACTGGAAAAACGTAGCCTGGTCTGATGAATCTTGATTTGTGCTGAGGCACACAGGTGGTAGGGTCAGAATTTGGTGCCAACAGCATGAATCCATGGACCCAGCCTGCATTGTGTCAACTGTCCAGGCTGGTGGAGGTGGAGTAATGGTGTGGGGAATGTTTTCTTGGCACACTTTGGGCCTGTTAATACCAATCAGTCATCACATGAATGCCACAGCATATTTCAGTATCGTTGCTGATCATGTGCATTCCTTCATGGTGACAATTTACCCATCTTCTAATGGCTACTTCCAGCATGAAATTGCAATACCATATATAAGCATATATAATGATATGATATTGTTAATACCAATCAATGCCACAGCCTATATGAGTATGGTTGCTGACCATGTGCATCTCTATATGACCACAATTTACCCATCTTCTAATGGCTACTTCCAGCATGAAAGTGCACCTGAAAAATCTTTAGGAATTGTGTGATGCAATCACGTCTACATGGACCAGAATCTCAAAGGAATGTTTCCAACATCTTGTGGAATCCATGCCACGAAGAACTGAGGTTGTTTTGAGAGCAAAGGGAGGCCCGACCCAGTATTAGTACAGTGTTCCTAATAAAGTGCTCAGTGAGTGTATCTTGTAATTTTGTTAATATCGTGATTTTAAATGGTTGTTCAGACCTCAGATTTAGACATAATGTCAATGAAATATAGTAGTTTAAAAATAAAATGTTTCTATTAAAGTGGAGTCTATAAGCCACTAATATCACTCACGTTTGGAAATTTTTGCACTTTTTCCCATTTTGAGGACCTCACGTGAAAAGAAAGTGGCCTTCTGCAGTGACTTCTGAACATTTAGACAGATATCATATGGCTGGGAATTATATTTCTGGAGATATTAAATCCTAAACATAGCTTCCCAGAGAAGACATTTCTTTTATTAAAAAATATTTTTCAAGGAAGTGAAAAAAAATGTGATGTTAAAATTCAGCAACAATACTTTTTGGTTTTAGGTCACAATCAACAAATTAAAAAAAAAAAAAAGAAAAAAATCTGAGACACCCAGCAACAGCCCAATCTGAATTGACACGGAATGACCCAGGAGCTACATTTAAATGCAATAAAATGTAACATCCACAGACCTCTTCTTGATGCAACAATATTTCTGCATGCTACAACTTCACCAGAAATTCACGTTGGTCACATGAGCGCATTCTTTTGTGGAGAGCCTGCACCATTACAGGGAATCATCTGCACTAGTTAAGTGACTGATAGCAATCACTTAGAGCCAGCACACATTATGGGTCACATGGTTACACAACCATATTATCACTATTTAAAATAGCTGTTCAGTAGCTTTCAGATGACGCCAGTCCTGGTCTGCTGCAATCTATAGTGCCCAGAGAATGAGGCTGCAGAATCTGGGCATTTTAGCTGACTTTGGAGCTCTATTTCCAGTTAAAATGACACCTCAGATGCTGCTATGCAGCTCACTGTGTTCCAGTCAATTATTTTTCCCACATTTTTCAATAAAATTTTGGGGAGAATTCATAAATTTATTTTTAGGATATGATGAACCTGTAGTACATTTTGTTTATATTATTAAACCTCTGTTCATAGCATATTTTGATTTATTTAGTTTTATATATACAAAAATGCACATTGTTTTGCATTGTTTACGATTCAGAAATTTAAAAAAAGAGTCTTTCTTCATTAATTTTTGCTCAAAAATTTCTGAGAATTGAATTGAATCAAATTCTTAAGCCAGAATCAAGAATTTAATCGTATCGTGAAAGGAGTGTATCATTACACCCCTAGTACCTAATGTAATTTTACAGTATTTCGTGTTATTAGAATCTCAGTCGACTTTATCATTAAATTTTGTAATAATTGTCTGTGTCTCCTTATCTTTGATCTTTGATTCTGGTTTAAAATCCTGAAAGTCAGCTGGTTCCTTTAATATGTAATATGTCGTCGTTGCGCAAGACATGGCTTCATGAAAAATATAAATAATCATATTGATACTAAAATTTATTATAAATAAATGTCATTAGATTTGTATATTACACTAAAAATATAAATGTTAAAAGCCATGATATAACTGAAAAGTACAGATTCTAAGCTTTAAAAGGTACCTCAGGTGTCTATATGCGACCTGTAGTTCTCCACATACACTGTTAATTAAAAAAAAAAATATGACCCTTAGGCTGATCTGTGAATTTTAAGAGGTTATTAAACCAATTATTCACACAGGATGCTTTCATTTCAGACAATACATAATGATATACTTTAACATTTAATTTCTGATTAGTAGATGTGCTCTTTGGTATAAACAGAATTTAAATGTAATGTTCTTTTTTCTAGCTAGTTAACTGTTTAACAGTGAATCCCTCATGTAAAATTCACTTTTCAAACTATACAAACAAACATGTATTTGAGGCTGAGCTGGAGAATTTATGCTAAGTCATGTTGTAGATTTTACTCATGCACAACACAAGTATTATAATGGTTACCAATTATGATTTTTTAAAAGAATCACTTTAGCATTATATTAGTAAAATACATTAGTATATTAGTACGTTAGTATATTAGTACAGTACGGTAAATAAGGGTTCATTTGCACCTTTTGAGTAGTCATTCTTTAATACAACTTTAAACATATAAATGACTAATTATTATGCACAAATTGAGAAACCTCACTGTGTAAATAACAGTATTAAACTGTGAAATAAGACCTATTGTCCAATCTTGCAAGTTTTCACATTTAAGACAGCTTTGGCCTCTTGATTTCAACAGCAAAACATCAAATTTCTTCAAATTTCCCAAGCAGTACATTTTTTCATTTCACAGTGTAGAATGAGAGCTGGAGGAGCATATAGCTCTTCATGAGGACATATAGAGAGGCCAGGGTTAACCAGAACATATCCTCTGTGATAATGTAGATTCACTGTTGAACTGAAGGGCTTGTGGAAAATTAATTTGGCTGTTCAACAGCTTCTTTCCCTTGAGCATGAGTCAATAACTTATTCCCTGGAGTCATGTAGCTTTATTTTACATCTGTCAGTCATGTGTAGAGGCTGAAGTGGGCGGGCATTATTGACCACTTATAGGGCTTAATGGGCCCCCCAGGCCAAACCCATCTTTCCTCTCTCTCTCTCTCATACTCACACCAAAAATCTATCTAATAATGATGGAGATAGAGAGAAAGAGAGAGTGAGAGAAAGAGACTTTCTTGAATTAAGTACACATGATAAGAGCATTGATATTTGTGGATATTATTTTAATAATAATGAAATACATATAGAATATCAGTTTGTTTATAAAATTAAGTGTTCATAAACTCAGTCCAATGACCTATTGCTTATAGACACGATATATTCCATTTCTTGTAAAAAAGAAATAAAAAAATAAAATCAGAACAGATGAGTTTCCTAAAAACACAAATGATGAACAAAAAAGCAATTCTTATATACATATACTTATTCACCCTTCAAGGAAATAATTTATTTCATTATACACCATAATCATTCTTTGGATTAATGTCAATTGTTGATATGCTAACCATTTAAATTGATATATTTTATAATCTTGAAACAATAACAGTAGTAGCTAACCAATGTTCATCTGGATTGATTATTTGTTGCTTGTTGCATAAAGACGTATTTGTTACCTACTTTAGCTGAAGGGTACAAATTGCAGAGCAATTTTATGACATTTAGGAATAACATTGCTAGCTAAACACTTTTTGCTGAACTAAAAAAAAAACTATGTATTTAATTGTAGCTATACCCCCAATCCCTTGAACACAGTGTATACTTTATATTATATTTTGGATTAACCTACTAAATATGTACAATTCATCAGACTTGCAAAAACCTTTTAGAATCAAATATTTGAAAATCTTTGGAATTAAGTTTCTATTCTTTCTCAATCTTTAATTCTTACATTTAGGCAAAATGTATTTCTAAATAGGGTCTATTGTTGAAAAAGATTTGAAATTAAACATTTATACATTTTTACATTTATAACTAAATTTAACAATGTAATAATTGTCCCCATTTGTGTACCAAGTCAAGAAAAAAATTAAAGACCTTGCGGGCTAATTTTTTTTATTATTATTATTCAGGTGTTCACCTACATGAGCCCAGGAGGAGAGTCAAAATATTTTATAAACAGAACTTCATAATTTTGCACAGGGAGTTCTTGCTCATCTTTTTTATACAACCAATTTTGACTATAATGTATTGTCAAATAATTCAAAATATGCATGTTTGACACTACAGCTGCTCTCAATATTCAAATGCAATGTGGCTCATAAAGCTGGATGTCTCTGCACTCCATCCATCAGCTCAGCTTACCATCACCTGTCACTACACACCAGCACCAGTGATAAATAAATAAGTATTATTTCTGTTTCATTCATACTGCTATGAATTATACAGAAAGCCTAAAATATATCAAATCACCTAATCACAACACAATAGTATTGGGATCATATACTGAACACACACCTTATTCCTTGGAACAATGAATATTCATATCCCTTTCTGCAACACACACAGGGTACAGCAGGGATCACAGGTGAGAAATGAAGCGCATTTAACAGAAATGAGCAGTGTGTCTGGGGGAATGAGGGCAGATCCCAGTGTATAGTCACGCCCAGTGCCCCTCAGATAGAGATGAATTGTAGGAGCAGGAGCTGATGGGTAGAGACACAAGCCATGACAAGCTTTATATTCAAAGAATGACAATAACACAAGCTCAAGCAAATCAATGGTAAGGAAAGCAAGTAGGGTCAACTCTTAGGTACACATGATCAGCACAACAGCTAAATGATGCCATCCATCAGAACGGACAATGCAATTTGCCCTCCATTTCCTCATCAATCAAACTTGATATGTGTGAATCAGTGTCTCTGTGGGTGCACTGGGGCTTGCTGGATGTTTCACAGGAGAGACATAAAGATGGCAGTTTTGTACATGCACACAAAGTTTAGTATAGGTTAGAAATGCAGATCAAAATATTTCACTTCCATCTGATATCATCGCTCTGCAAAGATTGATTAATCACAACTCTCAAGATTTGCTGAAATTAATCAGTCAAGAGATGGATAAGATCCAGTGTCTCATTATAAATCATTTAATCACACTTCACATGCACACATTTTTACTGCATCAATTATGTAACTATTATGAGCTTTTCTCTACCGATTAAACACGTCTGCATATGAATTGAGTGGCAGTTACATGAGACTGTGACGTTTAATCTTACGATAATTTTTTATTTCATTTTTATGCAAAGATATATATACTGATATACTGTCTATACAAGGACAGTAAGGTTTAAAAAAATATTGGACAGTGCACTTGCTCATGATATGAGGCTGAGATGAACTGATAATTATTCTACTGTTCTCAATGCATTTTGTCATGAAAATAATTTCTATTTAATTTATCAACAGTCCATATATTACTAAAACCCTAGACAAATGTAGTACAATACAAGGGTATTTTAAAGATTCATATATTATATAAATATATTAAGAAATACTAAATATTGTTTGACAATTTTACCATAACCTATGCATCTATTTCCTGACCTGAAATTTCTTTGAGATACATGCTATTGCCTACATATGACCTCACTTAGATGATTGAGTGATAATTAGCATGTGTCACAACTTACAGCCCACGGATTTGTCGAAGATTTCAGGGTTGTATGCTTGAACAAACAGCTTACTTATTTTCCCTATGGACGCCCTGCTGAGCATACGCACACAAGACAATGACCTGTCAATCATTCCGTAATGACTGCATAAGCCATGCCTGAGCAGAGACGAATCCATTGTCACAACTACATTAATCTTAATGTGAGCACTGCTCGGGCTGCTATAACCACGTATATGTTTACCAATGCAATCAGCACAACACTAGAACATGCAACTCAGGCCTTTTCAGTGGCTCACTCTGAATATAAAAGGTGTGCAATAGAGACAGTGCAAAAAAACAAAAACACTACATGTGAGGAACTATCAGTCAATAACTGCAAATGCTTTTTATCCATGTATGAGCTAAAGATGGAAAAGAGGAAGAAATAGATTGGTAGAATCAGAGGCCCCACACACACACACACACACACACACACACACACACACACACACAGTTTCTTCAGCTGCCTAAAGGAACAGGTGTGTGTACTCCCACACAGAGGTCACACTGTTTCAGTAGAGTTTTTTGATCAGAAGGGTTTTCCCATATGTTTCCAAACCATCTCTTCACTTATAATTCTGCTCCAAGGCAGGCACCACACACATAGACACACACACACACACACACACACACACATTTCTCTGTAGTTTTGGTTGATGCCTGATTTGAGTTCATGTAAACTCACTCAAATGAGGCGATCTCTAATTTCTTAAATCCATAAGAATGATTCTTCCTCTTTCCTCACATACCTCAAGTTATATAAAAAGGTGTAAAGCTTAGGGTTAGGGCTAATTCATATGAAAAAAAATGTAAAGGCCCCAGCTCTTTTGAATTTGTACAATTTTATGAGCTCAGGTTGGCCAAATGATACATTTCAAAATTGTTTTTATTAAGATAAATATATTTATTTATCAGACATAATTTACGGCTTTAGAGTTTTTGTTAAACGTTACCTAAGGAAAAACATGTCTTTTGTCCTTTATTAATGAAGAAACTCCAATATCCAATAGAGGCATATGATTCCAAGTCAACTTTGGCAGCATTTGTGCACTAAATCACCAGCACCACAGTTCACGAAAACGTTTTGCTTGTTTCCTCTGTTGATTTATGTGCACATAAATGAAACCAAATTGCTGTGGAGAGCAGGATCCTAATCCTGCTGTGCTGCATGTTCTACTCTTTTTAACTAAACTAAATGACTGCATTGTGGCAAAAAGTAGATTCATCAATATGGATATAAATGAGTAGATTTAGAATAAAACACCACTGATCCTGCGACACTATGATTGACAGTAACCAGGAGGATATCCTGTTTCTTCAGTCAGTGTCTGGGAGCCACAATCACTCTTCTCCCACTACCACACAAGAGCAATTTTGTTTCCTTCTTCAGGAGGCCAGAAGGTCAACATTTTTTTACTAGTGGTGCAAGGCAGAGGATGAGGTTAGAGATCGTAACATGCCAGCTGGGTGTGGCATGATGAGCTGTGGTGATTGGTGTGGGAGATGTAGGTGAGGAGGATGAGGAAGCTGTGGGAGCGTGGGATGAGGAGCTATCAGAGGTGAGAGAAATCAGAGGTGAGGTGTTCAGGGTGAGCAAATTCCGTGTGGATGATTCAGTCTGTCATCACCTGCCACACTGACATGTGTGTGACAGAGTGAAGGCTTAAAAGTGATATATATAGAGAGAGAGAGTGAAGAAATGTCACAGAATGGAAACAGGAGCAGCCTGGATGTGATGCTGACTGAAGTTACAGAGCCCAATATAAAGACTTTTACATCATTTCACCAAAATATCAAGAGCTAACAGACAATGAACTTTTTTTGGTGGCATCGATATGCCATATGCTTAGGTTTGGTGCAAACCTAAAAAACACACATATGTAGACTGAAAAACTGATTAAAATACCACCTTTCATCTCAGTGTTGTGTCTTGGAAATTAGGAGCAGATGGAGAGACAGGAAGAGACTCTAGGTGTGCTGTAGAAAAAATCTCCAATGTTTTAGGTGTATTTCCATACCTAAGTGCAACACAGTGCAATATGTATTGTTTCCTTTCCTTCGTTGTATTGTTGTTCTGTATTTGCTTAGTCGTACATTTACTTATTCATTTCTTCGTTTTAACTGCGTTTCTTCTCCCCTCTTGATATTTGTCAATATGGGCTTGACCTCTACAGGCAGACTCTTTCCTGTGATGTTGAACCCGGGAATAGCCTTGAAAAGTGAGCTTTAAATTAAACGAGGGAGAACACAGATTGTTGTATAATTCATCCGGACCCCCCGCTGAGATTCCTCAATGCAGCCATGTTACTGTCTGGATTTGAATTTCCTTTTGTTGCTGTGTTTGTGCAATACACAATGTGAATCCTGCCAGGGCCCAGTAAATTACCTCTTTAAACATTCATTTGGCTTAACCAAGAGAAGAAGGAAAAAACCTCTTGATTTAATATACAATAAATAAGTTAATAAAAAGGATTTTTTCCCCCATGCACATATTTTTCCACTCTTATCCTTCACTCTAAAATCAGAAGCAGAAAAAAACGGGAAGAGAAGGAGACTGAGAAAAATCAAGTCTCAGAATATATGTGTGATCAGAAGTATAACAACAACAAAAAAGAAGGAAGGAGAAACAGAGAGGGAAAGATAGCGAAAGAGAGAGAGAGACAGAGAGAGAGACAGAGAGAGCAAGAGGAAGGGAAGGGATATGAGCAGGGACTGATGTGCCTCACAGGGCCCCTCCTGCCTCCCAAAATATCGAGCGCGGGAGGCGCGGGAGCGTGGCAGCAGCGAGGCGGCCCCTCGCTCCCCAGAGACTCAACACCGCTATCATTAGTGAGGGAGACGGCAGGCTCGAGTGGCATACAAACTTCAGCAAAACGTCAAGAGAAAGGAGTGCACCACTGCCGAGCTGGCAAACTTCACCAAATTAATACTGCTGAAAATAAAAGGCAGGACAACTTTCAACCAGCCAGAGAGAAGAGCCAGAAAGAGAAAAAGAAAGAGTGCGAGTGTGAGCGGGTGGGGGGAAAGGCAGGAGGAAGAAAGTATGGGAATGTGCTGGGTTCTCACTAGGAGATGCGTTCGTTTTGGAGATCTGTGGCTGTGCTTTTCTCTGCCTCAGCGACTCAGACAGCTTTTGAAGACAAACCACACCAAGGATAGCTTCCTTTCTGATGAGGTCATCAGAAGTCTAGGAGATAGAAGACTGCACTTCTCTGGAGTTAGATTCTGCTAAAGACTTCTGAATCCTAAATCAAAATCCTAATTAATGCACAGACATCCAAAAGAATGTACATCTATGCTTTGTTAAGTTAAGCCAAGTGAAGTTAAGCATGGAAATGATTATACAAACCCCCATATTCCTTTCTACATCTCAATCGAATCTAGTCATATACAGAACATATTGAGTTGTTAGGGCAAAGGTATGCACACTGAAAACCCACACTGAAAATCAGCCTGTTGATGGACACTTTGATGAACATCTGTTCTGCCAGCTGCTCTGTAGTGCCATCCCACCACATGCTTATTACAGAGATGAACGATGGTGTAATCATGGTGCCATCTCATCATAACTACTGTTTAAAATGTCTGCTTGAGCACTGATGCCAAAAATGGGTTAAAAGACTCTAAGCTACAATCTGTCAGTGCTGTAACGACCCATTAGAGTTAGACAAATAAACAGGGCTGGAAATGACTGCTTTGGATTCTTGGCGATTCCTACCATTTGAACATGCCACAGAGGATACATGAAAAAAAAAACACACAAATACACAAGCAGTTCTGTACTTTTGCATAGACATAAAAATAACTAACATAGAAATGCTACACTTGCACTGTCATCTATAGACTCACATAAGTGCGCAATAAGCAAGATCCTTATATAGATGGGGTACATATAGGTATACACCCCAAGCGAAAGTACTCCATCAACAGTTAACCAAATAGACATTACATATAAATGTTGCAACAACCTGTGTTCACAAGAGGAAGAAATACTTGGAATGACTATATCTGTCAACCAAACCTACAATTTCCCAAGTTTTTTTTTTTTTTTTTTTTTTTTTTTTTTTAAACAATTCCTCTCCAGCACTGTAGAACATCAAGTGGGAGAGCCAGTAGCGATTCAGTTTTCTGCATGCTCGATTTAGAACAGAGAGAGGAGGAGAAGGGTGAAATCTCATGTAGGAGTTGTGTGACCTGAACTCCAACACATCTGCGGCCCTGCACAACTACGCTACTGAAGAAACCGAACACATCCTCTTTAGCAAATCACATGCAGGACAAGTTAGTTACATCAAGGACATTTTATCTTTTATTGCAGTCAGTGCCTGGCAGAAATAAATGCACAGGCACTATTGTGGGAGCAAATGCATTGATTTAAGGAACAAAGCTGCTGCTTTTCAGTAATAGTTCCTTCTGCCATTTCAGTGTTTCACTGACCCATATGTTCTTAATATCATTCCCTTAGAAAAGATAAGAAGTGTTTTCCACTCAATTCTCTATTGACTTGTGCTTTTAATGCCATTAGAGTGCATATTAAAAAGTTGGTGCGTTAAATAAAACTATTATGGGTGTTTGATATAAAAGACAATAGCTTAGCTGTTGATGTTCTAGGGTGTATTGGCTGTTTGTTATTTTAAGTTAGGAACTCTTACACAAGTCCCTTTTAAGATATCTGATGCAGCATGACATCAAATGTGTCTATTAACTTACACGAGCACAGAGAGGGATACACACAGCTGATTCATCTCTACTCTATTTTCTTATACATCTCACATTTACCCAACAGAATTAATAAACACACGCTGAAGCCAGATGTGTACTAAAATGCTGAATGCTATTTATAGAGCAAACCTCTGCTCTTTAGATGCTACTCTTATCAGAGGGACTTGTCCCCCCCACTTTTAGATGAATCTGTGTTTAAATATGGCCCCTCTTCCCCCTTTCGACTCTTACTGAAAATACACAGGATTAAGACAATGCATTTCTTTTTAACATGAAATAATAAAATATCAAAGCACTAGATGTCTCCTTTGGATCTCTGCTGATTTTTCCCTGTTATTCTTCTCTCTCTGTCTAGACTGGATAAAAAACTTTAAATTTACGTGATGACATGCACAATTTCAGAAGAAATACATGCCGAACCTGGAGTAACAGCATACAGGAGAAAATACAAAAATCAAAGTCCCCTTCAGCTCCATCACACTGCCTGTTCCTCACAAACACTAATAATCACCCTGCCTGCTTTCTTCTCTGCCGGTGGAACATATTATTTGCTTTGATTGCACTGTTTAAATGATTAGCACGACAGCTCTGTAGAGACAGGAGTAGAGATGAGGAGTGTGAGAGCTCCATCCCCTGCTGAGTGCACTGCGTCAGGCTGAATGGAGATGAGCTCACCCCTGTCACATCACGCACGTGTATGAGAACTCCTGTCCACGCACACGGACACAAACTGAGTGTATTACCACACCAGGAAAGTAAAGAAGCCAATCATTGCTTTTTCAACAGCTGTGCATTCGAATCTGGGTTTGTATCAGTAATGAGCAGACCACTTTTAATCTCCTCGTATGAGCTAAAGAACAGCCATGTCTCCATGGTGACAGAGGTCTGCTTGGCGCTCTGGAGATGCTTGGTGTGTGAAGAGATGAGATGATCGACTGATGAAATCATTAACTATATCCCATAATCCCATTTAACACTAACTATATATGGGGAAAACTGCTATAGCTCATTTCATTCAACACACAACTGATGGATAACTAATTAAAAGTGTCTTGCTGTGACAAGTAAACATTAATTCCCTCTGTAAAAACCACACAAAAAAAGCTCTTTGGCCATAATTATATCATTTAAATGAAAATGCAGTTAAATAGAACATTAATTCACAAGAAAGGACATTTAACATCATTTGGCTGAAAGCATCATTGTACCTTAGTCACTGCGGTTCTTCAATCTGGTCTAATATTTCCAAATTAGATCGAAAGGTTTATTTTGAATGAATCTGAACACACACACACACACACACACACACAGCATTTAGATCCACAATAAACTGAAGCTTTCTTTTTACCTGAGGCAGCAAATGCATGTCTCAAACTGGTTCACATCAGTGCTAAGTGTAGGTGGCATCATCTAAGAGCCCATCATCTTCTATATTCTGTCTCCACACTACTGTCTCTGCATAATGATGGGCATTTTTTTAGATACAGAAAAGCAGGATTTCATGGTCATGGTGTGTATTTGTACCTTAGCATTAACTGTATATAAACTGGCACGTGGTAACTGTTAATGTACAAATCTGTCATATGCATCAAATATAAAGATAAAAATGCTTGTACATTTAAAAATTACAACACACTGAAATTGTTTTGTAGATTCTGCACTTTGAAAAGAAATGCCATGCGTTCAGCACAGTAGAGTCCAAACCTCAGGAAAGAAACTGAAATAAAATTACCGCTATTTTCCATAAACTATTTCTACATTTCTCTATTTCTAAGAAAACGACTCGGACACGACGTACACGATATTTAGCAGATAAACAGTGAGATTAGAAAATAAAGACGGACAAATTTACGGTAGACCTTAAAATAACTGTACCATTATTATTATTATTATTATTATTATTATTATTATTATTATTATTATTAGAAATGCGCAGGCTATAAAACTTAACCAAATAGTAAACTGGGAAATATAGTCTAAATTAATCGCTACACAACAACAACAACAAAACACTAATAATAATAATAATAATAATAATAATAATAATAATAATAATTTTAAATAATAATAACTATTATTATGATTATTATGATTATGCTGATTATTATTATTATTATCTTCATGTATTGTTCATAAGATGCATTAAATTCTCATGCTGAATAAAACATCTGCGTGTCACATTAGTGTTCATGTGTAAAGGTCCAGATAAAAGCTGAATTGTCTGTTAGTGAGAAGTGATCAGTTCAGTGCGCTATAAACCCGAGCTACTGCTCCTTTTATTTCCTGTTTTAATGCGTGCTGTTCAGATTAAAACACGCGGTTTCATTTCATGGAACTTTAGAAATAACGTTTCATTCTCTAGCCCAGTGATCACTGCGCATCCCTGACATACAGGTTTTATTTTCCCCTTCTTCTTAAAAACCTTAAACCGGGCTGGGGATCATTGCTATAGTCTATAACCTCATATATATATTTTTTTTTTAAAAAAACTCATCTGAGATTCTTCCTTACCGATTTATCCAATATGCTCCTTAAAGGCCAGAGACGTGCACAAACACATCTGGCGGCATAAGAAGAGCTGGAGATATATTTTAAGAGTATTTGCTGTAGATATTGTTTAGGTTTTTAGGCCTTGATCGCTTAAAAGGCCTCCTTGTCTTCCATATGCTTGAGTGTTAGAGAGAAGCGTGCTTATCGATCTGCTCGGTGCAGGAGCGCGGCGTGTTTTAACTGTGTCTTTACCGCCACCTGGTGGCCAACAGGCACAACTACTTCTTAGGGAGAAACTGTGATCAGACTCATGACACGTCCTTAGTTTGAAATCAGTTCATTATTCGAGTTCTTTCATAAAACCTATTTGGAAAGTTGTGTGTTGTGATTATGAAAAAGTCAATTCACAACCATAAAATGTACAGAGGTGAAGCATATAGCCTACAATAGGAGAGCTGACACTGAAGTGTGAGTTTCAGTTTTGTTCAGTTTTTATGTATATACTGGACACACCAGTCTAGTCCAGCATTTCTTTTCACAGAAAGAAATACACGCACCCATGCAAAAAAAAACAAAAACAAAAAAAAAAAAAAAAAAAAAAAACACAAACATACACACATGTCTACAGCTGATTACTGAGACATCACAACGATGCTCCTGTGTTTTTCCACCTCCATTCTCGCTGGGCATTTAAATCTGAGAAACAAAGCTACAAGCAGCAACCAGAGCCTGAGACTGGACCACAATGAGTAGTGAGATAGACAGACCACAGCTTGCTCTGGTTTTTTTTTTCGCCATGAAAGCCAAATGAAGCAAAGATAAAATGAAAGTGTTCTTTTCCTGCCCATTCCTTTGCCAACATCTGTCACTGCCAGTGCTCTGCTCTCCGGTTTGTGTTTGTTTCCCATCTTTGTGTGCACACATCTCATTTGCAGTGCATTATTATGGCGTGTGTTGATTACTCCTGACAGGTGCAGCATCCCCTCTCGCCTGTAGTAGTGATTGTGCAGCCACGCGCTGTCTGGCAGGACTGCAGCCGCCTCGCGCTAAAATAATGAATCCCTGAGATAAGAGCGCGCGCAGCTTTCCGCCCTGACTCAGGACGAGCAGAGATGGACTGTCCCTCACTGAACTACTGTGGCTCGGACCCTCACACACACACACACACACATGCACACAGGAGAGGATTAAAAAAGCCTCGTCTTTCCGTGCCTCTGGCACTCGCACACTTACAGCAACTCTGGGAACAGCAGATGAAAATATGAGCAGAGAGACAGAGAAAAAGAATCAGGAATAGTAAGAAGTGTAGAAGAGACAAAAATGTGTTGAAGTGAATCCTCTCGTGATGCACTGAACTTCCGAGAGACAGAATGCACTAAGCTTGCTACTTCCAATTCTGCCTCACAGACATGGCATAGCTGAATAAGTTTAAACCAATTACAGGCAACCCATCTGTGTTTCAGCCACAGCTACTGTGTATTAAAAAGATCCCAAAATAAATCCTAATAAATACCATAAGTCCTAAATAAACAAACAAACAAACAAGTAAAAAAATAAAAAAATTAAAAAATTAAAAATAAAATAAAAAAACATATACAAGTCATATACCAAATAAAGAATAAGAGAGACCATAAACCATAATAATAATAAAAGTTAAAACAGAATATAATTTAATAACGCATCATTATTATTATTATTATTAGTAGTAGTAGTAGTAGTAGTTTAAGTTATTTTAATTTATTTAAATATTTGATTTTATTTAAATATTTTTAAAAAGCACATTCCAATTTAAGTCCAAAATCTCAAAGTGCCTCACCTGTAAGACACAGTATTTATGATAGGTCACATTAGTTAAACTATCTACAACGATTACTGATTGTATGAAGAATACACTGAACATCTTAAACTCTCAGGACTCACTGGCAGGCCAGACTTACATTACTCAATCTCATCGCACCCCCACACACACAGGGTTTATAGAGAACCCACATTTCCCTAAAACATGCACACTGTTTCTCTACCAGAGAGAGTTCCAAGCCTTTAAGAACCCCTACCTATAAAAATAACCTTTTCCCTAAGAGTTTACCTTTTCTGTTAGTTTTACTGTAGTCACTAAATGATTCATTGTAGTTACTGAATAAACATGCATACCTAAATAATAAGTTGGGAATTTATGAGGTTAATAAGATTTAAATAAATAAATCAATAAAAATAAAACCTCATGTTTTTTTCAAACAAATATGCTTCAAACAAATCAACAAATATGCTTTTTGTGTGCTCCTAACTGTTTTCATACAACCATTTTCTCCCATAATAAAGCTTTACACAAAACTCAATAAGCCCCATAAATGAAAACAAACAACAACTCACTGAATACTCAGCTTATTGCACGTTATTTAGATTCTTCTTTGAGTTATCTTGTGATATTGATCTGAATTTTCTGGTTTAACTGCAAAGACAGAGACAAACAGTGTTATTCAATGAAACAAAGTGCGTTCCTTGGACACATCACATCATCCAAACATCTTCTTAAAACATTCATTTTGCAGCTACAGCAATAATGCTTGTGCTCAGAGGTCAAACTTTGAACCAGAGGTGTCATCTGCAGCCTAAACTAGGCCCACCATAGTAAACCTTTCAAGCTTGTCGTCCCTCTAGACACCTACTCTCACTGACTTGGATAAGATCTCTATTTGCCCAGAGGCAGGCGGCTCTGGGCCGAGGTGCTTTGTCCATCCTGCTGATAACAATGTTTTCTGTGCTACATGCTACCTATATGGGGATGGCATTTGCCACCTACATCAACCAATCTCTGCACTGATGTGTGTGTACAAGGTTTAATCAAATGTTTAAATGGATTAGGCTTGGACTGCCAGTAATTTCTACCAATAGAGGCAATAAGGAAACAATTGAGCTGTAAACAGCTGTATATTAGATATTAATCCATTTTCAATTCATAAATCTATGAGAAATTTCTCTCTATTTTCTCAAGTGAGGAACTCTGTAGGAATTTATAATCTGAGGCAGGCTGAAGCACCGCTTCCTGTCTCAGAAGCTGTTAGTTATGCCTGGGCCACACTACAACCTTTATACATTTCTAACCAACGTTGAAAATGTAAGCGAACCCAGATAAAATTACATTTTTATGACTTTTTTGTTCTGGATCATTTTTCAGTTAATACTACTAGACATGCCAGAGTAAAACACAACACACTTTCAGATTAGCATCCCAAGCAATGATCCTGACTCGTGGAACCTGCAACATCACAGAATTTTACCTGAACAAACCTGACTTCAGATCAAAACAAACATGGTGAACAACAGTTCAGCTTGGCTGTCACTGGTTATTGGCCTTACAGGTATGATGTCTAGATTGTGTTTTCACATTCAACAGTCAGGATTCTACTCACAACATACAATGCTGAGCCCTTAATACTGAGTATGTTTTATTTTTCTCATATGGGGTGACCATGATGGGACTGTGAGTCGATAGAAGTGGTTAAAATTGGATTTTAAACACCACACATCACAGGATAACATGGGTCGATATTTGTTTAGGACCAACCTAAAATCCAGACACCTTTTATGATTATGGAGACAGGCAATTTAGCCTCAGAATTGGTCAGATTATCCTCTAGTGTGGGCCAGACATTAATTACTGTGTTTTCAGACTGTGTTTTTAGCTACAGCTCCACCACAACATCTGCTACTGGACTCCATCCAGATCGGCGTACTGCTTAAAAAAATGCCTGTGCTGATGGAGCTTCTTCAGGTTTACCAACCCACTGATAAATATCTTGTGGTTTTGGGATGGTGCAGTAAGTGAGAAAGCAGTGAGATGATCATAGATCATTATGAGAACTTGTCCAAGGAGAACTTTTTAGCATACTTTTTCATTCAGTCTGCAGTGAGAATGTGTGCTCTTTGGCTGTGCCGTCCAAACATCTGCAAGCTGTTGCTGAGGAGGACCTCAGAGGAAAACATTTACCTAACAGAATACTAATTCTTTCAGACCTTGGTGTCAGCACTTCGTAAATAATGGCGAGCGTATGGGGAGTGGTTTTCAGCCATGCACATGTGGAATTATTTTATTTTTCAAGCCAAGTCTGTGAGAGCCATCACTCTCCTGCTGCTCTTATCTGCATTGCTTTAAAAAGCAACACAACACACCCGCTCTCGCCATCCCTCTGCTTCTCCTTTCACCCACTCGCTCCAGTCTGCCTCTTTCTGGTTTTAGCCGCATATCAGACAGTCACAGCATACCTCCGTTTCAACATCTTGTGTCACAGGTCTGTTGCCAGACACTATTTCACCTCATGTGAAGAAGCCAAACTTGCCTCTGAGCTGTCTGGGTGACGGCTGTCAAGCTGGCATCAGGAAATAAACACACAGAATTCTGAAGACTAGATGTCACTGGTGTCAGGTGGCACAGATAGAAGCTTTGTAGACAGTCACTTTCTGTTTAGGAAGTTGTTGTTCCAAGGAGAAAATTCAATTTGCAAAAAATAATTGAAACATTACCCACCTAATATACAACATATGCTCAGCGTTTGCTCAAAGCTCTTTTCACAGCACAAATACGTAATAAAATCTTAGTCTATTTCATGATATACATATTGTCAAACCAAATTGCAATCTTTACTACCAGAGAAGCTACAGCTAGCTAGTAGCAAGATAAGTTAACCAGCTATTGTTAACAGATAGCGAGCTTGCATAGGACAGTTATTACATCATACTATTTAAAAAAAAAGATGAAGCTAGTTAGCTAATTTACAAAAGGGTTCCGTAGATACTTAATACAGTAATTTTGTCTTCACACTAAATGAATCTGTAATTAAGTCAAACTTGAGGTAGTGAAAATGGTGAAGAAATGGTGTAGTCCTTTGCAGGGGTGTTCAAAGAAAGTAGGTTAAATGCTCCCCCAAACCCCCCCAACTACAGTAGACCAACACAAATTTAGTGTTTAGTGTTCAAGCATTTAATGACAGTAAATGTGGATATGAAATGAACTGCAGATTCAGTTATAGCTGTGGAAATCACAGCCAGCCATTATCAAAGTTATTACATTTATTATTCTTATAGTACAGTTCCTACAGTTATTAGCTTATTTTACGGGACCCTTGATTTGAATGGGTTTAGTCCAAACCTCAATAACTCAAATACAAGTAGAGCTATAAATAATGTCACTTGGACTTAATGTGCTCTCTTGGTGAAACGTTCAGGAATAGAAAACTCTATGGCTCTAATAAATAGACAAAATATTATTGTACACATTTAAATAATGTTAATGAAATAACTCTGTACTGAGGGGGTCCATGGGATTTATTTAACAGTTGAAGGGGTCCCTGGTTACAAAAAGTTTGAGAAACCCTGGTGTAGTGGTTATGGCTGCATGGCAGGGAAAGAAGAAGCTACAGTCTCATCTTCACTTCCTTATCCTGACGTCTCTTTCAGTGTGCTGCACTGCCTGATGGGGAGAAGAAAGTGCCAGGAACAGGTGAACAAGCAGGCACACAAATCTGCTCATGAATAAATGATCGTGACACACAGTCATAATTTGCATCTTTGTAAAAAAGATGATGCATCAGCACTTTGTCTATTGAGATCAGGTAGAGGTGATCTTATTATTTAATGCAACGGCTTCCATTATCAGTAACGCTCCAAAAGGTGTTGACAGAGATGCTCTGGGTTGTCAAATCAATCATCAGGTCTGTTCCTGCTTCATTTTTTCCCCCTTATTTAGGCCAGTGCTATATGCTTCATAATTAATGCTGAAACGCAGTTGTCCTTGCTTAATCCCAGGTACTCATTTCTGAGGTCATTATGCAAATCGATAGTGTTTACAAACATAAAAGCTGGCAGTTGGGGTTTGATGTGGGGCAGAAATAGCATTGGTTATCAATAGCTAAAGCCCTGCTTGGTTGGTGTCATGTCAATAACAAGCCGATCAATATGGCCTAGTCTGGGGAGAATTTGACAGTGGGGTCTCTAAGGAGTGCTGTGTCTATGAAGACTGGGAGATGCCATACATTCAAAGACACAACATGATACTACCTGAGCTTAGGTTCCTCTACAGAAGAATCACAAATGCAAATTAAAACTAATGATTGTGCTAAACAGTGTCTTTATCAAAGTATCTTGGGACTCCAAAACAGCGATGTCTGCATGGCTCTATGGAAAAAAGAAGTACAACAAAATAATGAAAGCATTCCTGCATGATTTACATGCTGCTGCAGCTGTTAAAAAACCACAGTCTAATGTACAGGAAAACACATGACATTTGGTTTCCATATTCTTCTCTTTTTATTCCTTTATTCATCAATGTGAAGAGATCCTCACTCTCCTCCTGAACATGACCTTCGAACCAGAGGCATGCTTTTCCCTGCTCAACCCATGTGTGAACAGTCCCCACAGAGCAGAGCATTGTGGGTCAGAGGCAGAGTTGAGTGCGGGGGCATTATCATGATGCTAGGGGGCATACACAGAGTGCAGCGCTGTTTTACAGCAGATTGTGCTAATGCCCTGTTACAGCCATGAGAGAATGATTTTGAATGCTAATGAGGAGTTAGAGGGGCTGCCATGAAGGTCTCATATATTACCCTACAAATGCTGCATAAACAGTACTCTGGGAATAGATATTCAACACATTAAAGCTGCTGTAAGTGATTTTTAAATCAGTTTGGCCAAACTATTCTTATATCTTGAAGCTTATCACTAAAAAAGATACCACAAAATGTCACTGTAGTGAGTTCTGTCATCCCCTATTTCAATATGGACATTAACCAATCAGGAACTTCTTTGCAAGGAAGTGGTCCTCTGTGCCTGCCAAATATTATGAGTGTGCATGGGTAGAGCAGGCCATAAATGAAAAGGAAATTGATTGCTAAATAGATGGAATACATCTAGGATTAAAGTAGAGTTATTGTTTCGGGAATATCAATGCCAAAAACAGATTAAAAATGATTTTATACTAACTACAAAGATGCAAGTGAACATATCGGCATCAAGATGCAGATTAGGGGCTTATGGGCATGTAGAAGCTTGTAGATGAGCTGACATGCACACGTCCGAAATGTTGACTATGTCATGCCAATGATTCTCAAAATATAAACAATTCCTTATCGCATAAAAAATGAGCTTGTCTGCTACAGTAAAATGTGAGACTTCATGTTGATTTTTTTTGTTTTCTGTACATTCTGGATTGGTGTGTGCAACACTGCCTCCTAGTGAGTTGGTTTGCACTTGTAAACCTCTGTGCAAGCCTACAGTGCCTGCACATGTTCACAGATTTGCAGACTCAGAAACACAAAATTAGCCCTTACAGTACAAAACACTTATCAAACCACCTGTAGGATGTTCCACTCAGGCCACAAGCTATCTCACACAACACCCAAGGTAGACATGTATCAAGACTTTTCTCTGTACTGGCACTCAGGTAGTGTAATGAATTTCCCCTGGCTGTCTGAACAGCTGAGTCACTGACTGTCTCCAAATGAAGACTAAAGACCTACCTCTTCATTAAAAAAAGCTGTACTAACTCCCATACTAGCTCCTCTCTAACAGGAGATTATCTTAATTGTATTCTTAGATCCTGACTTATTTATTCTGGCACAAGAGATATGTTTTCAGTGGAGATTACAAAACACTTTTATAAGTCACACTGGTTAAGGGTATCTTCCAAATGCTGTAAATGGAAATAAAAATTAAAGAGTGTAGCAGATAAGAGTGCATCAGTGCAAAAAAAAAAAAATGGAACTAAGCAAGAAGAAGGAGAGCTGCATTTAATCAATGATGCTTTTCAGCACGGAAAGGTTTGAAACTAGGCAGGTTCGAAAGCTGCCAAGCTACCTTTTACTTCTGCTTGACATGTAAAGCTCCCAAAACGACATAGATTCAAGAATTTATTGTAATCTGCACAGTAAAACAGGCAGTTAAAGTGTATAATGAAATTTTTACTCTGCATTCCTCTGGTCACCATCAACACTATACAGAAAAGGTTGTTAATCTGTTAGAAATTCCACTGTAGGATGGAGCAGCTGTGTTGGTAGGCCTCTGCGATTTGAGTCCGGTCATAAAAGATAATCCAAATCAGACAGGCTGAAAGTGAGTTGTAGTGAGCTTTGCCGATTTCCAGAAGGGTTTGTTTGCTGTAGGTTATTAGGGCTTACAAGTTCTGTACATTTAGGATAAGGGCTAAAACAGCAGCTGTTGGAGGAGCAGGCAAAGACGTCCGAGGCAGTGGATGCTATCTTTATTTTACACAATTAGCTATCTTTGTTAGAATTTTGTTTGTGACTACAACATTTTAAGTTAACTTAGCTAAACTTTAGGACACATAGTAGAAAACTAATTGCTAATGATTTTGAAAAACATTCAAATCTTTATTTTGAGCAGAGTGACAAGGAGAACAGTGCCACTTACTTAAAACAGTTTTATTTAAAAAATGTTGAAGAAAATCTACTCAGCATATGGTCCAGGTGGAAGAAACAATTCCACCCGGTCAACAGCAAAAGACGTCAACTAACATTGCTTTAGTACAGACAGATTTTTGGGGTTTCAGTATTAACACAAAAACCAACTACAGTATATTTTCATTATTTAAAAAATGTAATGCAATGAAACTGAATTAAATTAATGGAATATTTCAGTGGCTACGTATGGTGGAAGTTAACAAGAATGCCACCAGTGTTTACAGAGGCTTTACAACATTCTGAAAAGCATACAGTACATGGGTTCATATTTTTGGACAGTACAGTGAAAAATGTAGTGATTTACTTTAAAATAAGTTTTGAACTTAAAACTTTAAAAAAAAAAAAAAATTTCTCAGTTTTTTGTGAAAATTGTAAACAAACTTTTCAACATAAATACTACACATTATAGTTATTGTTATTGATTAATTTTACATATTTATAGAAAGCAACTATTGGACATTCAGATGTGACTTAGCAAATCAAAACAGTCTAGACTTGATATGCTGCCAGGGAAATACTATTCCTAAATATCATAATATCACTTTTATAGAATGAACATGATTTTCTACTGCATGCTCTCACAGTGAGAACATCTGGATTACAGTTTGCCAAAAGGTAACCAGCATGTTTAACCCTCTAAATATTATGTCCATCCAACATGTGTAGTTTTCTGCATCAGCTGAAAATGATTTAAATAACAGAGCCCAGAAAGTGATCAGAAGCAACCTCCTCTATATAAAAGCATGAACTTTTATAAATCCTAATCTACATAATGGCACCTCCAGGGACACCACTGATTCTAAAAATATTTTCACACAGGAAATTAAGTCAACTAACAGGCTACTGGAAATAGTAAGCTCCCAGACAGTGGCTTTGAAAGTGCTGGTACACTATACAGGCTTGGCACATGCAAGTTCACTTATGTAACTTACTGAACTCCTGGATCTTTTAACTCCTTAGAAAACTGACCAGGAATGATAGTGATTTAAGGAGGAGGCACAACAGCGATCTCACCAATCACATCCACAAGTACTCAACACTCTCTCTGTGATCAGAAGACCTGGATTCCATGTGCACTCTCCTGCACTTCACATCTGACATCAAGACTCAGCTTAAGGCGCACGCAGTTGTAATCCTGTTGTAGTACTTAAGGGATGTGACTCTACTCAAACGTATCAGAACGCCCTCGCATGCTGAGCTTTTGAGAGCCCATTTTAAGAGAGAACAAAAACACAAGGAATGTATAGCTCAAAGGCAAGTTGAATTTGGAGTTTAAAAAGCAAGCGCTGACAGAAAGACATCACCAAGTATCAGAAGGTGCGATAATTTGTTGAAACAGCAACCCAAGCTGGCAGAGCACAGAGTGTTCTCTAACTCCTAGAGCCCCATTTACCCTCCTCCTCTTCCATCTCTTACTCTCAGTCTTTCAAACAACCTTGGTGTGATTCCTTGACAAAGCAGACCATCTCTCAAAGGTGCACTTGAGTGGGAAACATTAAAAAAGTGACTGCCATGAAGAAAATGGAATAAATGCATTTTTTTCTAATTAAATGCGACGAACACTTTCTGAAGACAAAGTTGGATGACACAGCGAGACATTGAGGAACTCAGTCACTTTAGGAAATGTTTCAAAGTAGGAAGTACAAGCGGATGTTTGCCAAGTTATAACGGCTAATTGGTGGAAACTTAATGAATGCGGGTTGGTGCAGAGACAGATGCTTTGTGGAATGTGGCAGATTTCTGTGGCTACACGTCTCCGCACATCAAGACACAGAGAACATTTGGCAGGTCACGGAATTGTGCAGGCAGAGGGGAAGCCTGAGAAGGAGAAGAAAAGCCCATATGAGCAGAGCGTGTGCGCCTCTGTGTGTGTGCTCGAGTGTGTGTCTGTGGATGCCTGCTCTTGAGCTCGCTTGTTTGTTGGAGCTCTCTCTCTCTCTCTTTTGTTAGGGCTTTCTGTTCTCGCCAGTGCGGTGGCTTGCAATTAGCGCACAGGCCTCAGGGACCTAATTAACCAGTTCAATTAATTCATTCTTTTTTTCAAAAATAACCATACAAGTCACCCTGACATTTGTCAGCCAGTCGGGAGGTGTTCATAGTAAGCGATGATTAGCTCGTTTGCGGCCTGTCCTTCTCCCCCAGGTGGCAGCTGGGAGGGTGTGTGTGTGTGTGTGTGTGTGTGTTAGGTATGTAAAGGGGGACAGCTAACTGAGGTGGGCTCAGACTACAGGGAGTTAGATGCTGCATTTTCGGTAAGGTGGTGGGTAAGAGGAGGGGTCTTTTGACCTTTTTTATCGAATCACCAATCAATATTGTTCAGGCAGCAGCCCCTTTGACGTAGACCCCTGAATGCCTGCAGGAACCAGAAACATGCAGTTACAAACAGTGCAAGTAAAACAGAAGTGGGGGGCATCAGCTGCCTCCTCTCATTAACACATTATGATGTCTTTCTTTTTCAGAAAAGCAGGGGTGGCATGGGACATGGATAGCACAGGTCCTCAATAACCACAGTGTGTCTTTGTTCTACAGCTGCCTGACACATTGTCCCTATTTGAGACTGTATTTACTGACACTTTGGTGAAACAGAAATATTAAAAGTTATTAAATTTTTTTTTTTTTTTTTACTGCTGGCTTACTGGCTTGGGAAGGATGGAAAAACTTGTTTCATATGGAGGTAAACCTCTTTTCAAAATTCATTATTCAATTTATCTTAACTCCTAAATACATGGATGTTTCTAAACCATTTTTTACATACCTCCTGTTGTTAGCAAATCTTTAATAACTACAACTTCAATAATAGTGTAAATGTATTGAAAATATTTTTATATCTAATAAATAAATAAATAGTAAAATACAATATTTTTGTTATAGATTTTTTTTGCTACTTTCTGCTACAAATAACTTCTTTAACAGAAATTGCTACTGATTTATCTTTACAGTTTTAGCATTGTTAAAGTGAATGCAGAAAAAAACAGAAAAAAAAGGTGAGAGATATTGGACAGGCAGGGCCAAACTGGAAAAAATGGACTATGTGGGGAGTTGCGGTGATGGGTTAAAGAATATGGTTAAGCAGTTAAAATATATAATTTGGTAACTACTATTAATTATTTAGTATCTAGTATCTACAGTGAAAGGAAGAGGAATGATATGTAGTTACAAATGTGAGGAGTCTGGACCCACTGGCCGGTCCTGGGAGTTAATCTCCAAACTGTTGGATCATACTATATATCATGTCCAGTATAAAATGGGTTTTTAATAGAAAGATAAAAGATAGAGCTTAGAAGCAGCACACGACTTCCACTATAAACAATGTGTGCTTCAAAAATAGTTTCTAGAAGGCCAGAAACAAACCATTGTGATAATTTCTGTCAAGAGCTAGTGTGTACAAATAGAAGGTCATGTCATAAAGTGCAATATAAAAGACATCTGACCTACCTACACTTTCTCTGCACAGACAGTCCTACACATTCTAATCTTTAGAGAAAAACCTGCAAGAACAAGTCTATTCTTCTCATCTCAGCATTATGAATACTGAGTGGTCTATTAAAAACTATGATATTTGTAAATTCTTCATCTGGAATAGATTTAAGATAACATCACCGTAACCCCAATGTCTGTATGCTGCCCACATAGATTTATTGCCAGATTCGATCCAAGAGTATTTTCAAGCACTGACTCACATGGGAGCAAAAGAAAATAAAAGAGGCAGGCAGACATAAAGAATGAGAGAGTCATTCGTTCCCTGTTCAATGTGACCGAAGCGCACCCTTTTCATGGGTGTACATGTTCTCTCTCCCTCACTCCCTCTTTCTCCCTGGTGCCCTCAACCTCCCCTTAAGAAATCACAGTAGAAGAGCTCTTCAGCAGCTTTGATAGGGAAAGAGAGGGGTCGTTGTATAAACATTTTGTGTGAGTGCCTTTTGTGGATCTCCATCGTGCATTGGGTGATCTCTCCAGAGGAGTGCGGCGAGTGCTGGCGCTCATACACAGTGCCGGCTGGAGACAGGGTCTCTGTACTTCCGGGAGTGCTCAGGGCTAGAGTTCACTATGGGGGCGTTAAGGGTGTCAAGGAGAACGCTTCCCTTCTATTACAAGCCCCAGGGCCTCTCTGCAAACATTCAAAAGCATAAGCAGTCAATACTGAGTCTAACTGCTGGAAAAAAGACAAAGAGATGAGTGTGAGGAATGCAGGGTTTCTGAAGAGTTACACAACGTGGGGAGATCAGAGTGGTACTTTGGCTGGGCGGCACAGCTTTTTCACTAAGCTCCTTACTCTCAGAGAGGAAGAGCAAAAGGAGTGAATCATTCATAGCAAGATGTGGGGCATGAAGGGATTTTTGGGGTGGGGGTGGGGGCTGTCTGGTAATAAAAGAGGAGTTAGATCAAGGAAACGCACACCTAGTGCAATGAAGAGGTCAAAACATCTAGAGGACAAAAAGAGACCAATTGCCCACTGCTCAAGATATTTAGAGATCTTTGCACTAAAGAGGAGCACAAAAGCACAAATGCAGTATGCACACTCATGATGCTAACACTAGCCATAGAATATATATATATATATATATATATATATATATATATATATATATATATATATAGAGAGAGAGAGAGAGAGAGAGATTTATGTAACCAAAACTCAAATAACAAATGAAAACCTTCACAACTGTGAGTGCTTACTGGCTTTTTCTCACACACATATGTCAAATAATGCCTGCATACTCAAACCCTGACTCAGATCTGCAATAACCAAAAGTCTACATGTTTTCATTTTGAAATTCTTTCACTCACAATCAAACCACACTGACATGCTTTCCAATAAACTCTCCCAAACACTGACTGACAGGTTCACATATTGACTATTCTACACTTCTGCAATGCCCAGTGTAGTTTTCTTATTCAGCACCCAAACTAAATGTAGTTCTTTACAGTTCAAATGTTTGTATGCACTTACTTCAAAATGTTGAAACCAACTAGATCTTTAATGAGAGTTCAGATTTACAGATGTGCAGGAAAGTAGCTACGATCAGCAGAGCGACCACAATTGTCCAGTTGTATAGTGCAATAATATGATGAGCATCATCACTGCAGCAAGCAGAATGCAACCCAGTGCAAGAATTTAACATATGTCTAATGAGCTTATTCTAGGAATAAAAAAATTCTTTCATTTCTGAATCAAAGGTTTCAATGCTGTGAATGAGATCTATTAATAAAATCTAATTTTATACCATTTCTATAATATTTAGGTCATATTGTAATATTTAAACAGGAAAACACCATTAAATAATTATTGTTTTCTGTTTTGTAGATAACCTAGGGGTTCCAAAACTTTTTGGACAAATAGCCCCAAATTGACATTATGAATTTTCTGTGACCCCAAGCCTTGAACACCCTACATTTTTTTAAATTCTATATTTATACACTAATATTAACATATGCATGTGTAATCTAAGTGGCTAAAACAAAGGCTTACCAGTCTAGTGGGAAGTGTTGTGTTGTTATAGGAAAATAATCCACATGGGGGTGGTGTGATATGGCCTGACGTGAAGCAGGGGAGCCTGGTTTATAATTGATTGAAGCAGCAGCAATGCGAGCGGCATTGCTCACACACTTGCTGTGTACCTTTTGTACATCCAGAAGATTTAAAAGCAACATTCACTAGATGTCATGCCAGAGTCAAAACCTCCCAGGCTGTCAGGTTTCCAATTCAACCTGTGAAATGTTTAGAGATTTTATGCACAGTGACATTAAACACAAAGACCAGCTGTTTCATTTTCAAATTTCCCAGCGCCATCGTGATTATTGTCATAGACTGCATCTCAAATAGAAAATTGTAACTTTAGAACACTGACATTCAAAAATGACCTTTCAGTGGGTTTGAAAGCTACAAAACTAACACTAAGTGTAATAGGAAAACTGGTTAGTATTACTACTCAGTAACAGTCTAGAACAGTACATAACATGCGATTTGAGACACAATGAGGGAGAGGGACAGACACACTTTTTGTCCATTTATTGCTGAACCACTGCAGAGTGTCATTATAAAAATAACTAAAATAACATGTACCCTAATCATTTAAATGTGGCTTTTCTGAATATTACTCCCAGTAGCATTTCAAAATAATAGCACACAAAATCCATCTTTGATATTTTTAATAATAATTTGTAAATCAAGCAATCCCACTTGATGTCACGACCCCTAGTTTGAATTCTTCAACAAGGGTAGTGAAAACCTTTTCTTCCAACTGTATATTAAGATAATAAATTTTAAGCTAAAAAATACAGTGACAAAAATAAAATAAAAATGACTTTATGCTTCAGAAATTAAGCTATTGCAGTGATAGTCAGGATGAGCTTTCTAACTGTGAGAAAGTTTGCACTCTTCTTGTGTTTTACATTGTTCATGAGTAACTTAATCCCATCTTGCTGCTCTCCTGGTGAGGATATCGGGGTTAACAGTGGAGGAAGAAAGTGATGAGACTCCCTGGGATACAGACACTTTCCTTTTGTTGTCAAACAGAATGATTAACCATGCTCGTTCACATGCTCCCATGGTGTCTTGTTATTAATTTTTTACTTTGGAGTCACCCCAGCGTTTTCACACATGCCTTTAGATGAATGACAATGTGTTAAATTTTGTTTGAGTATGGCTGATATAAATTATATAACCAGTGGCTGGAAACTTTACTGCTTCTATGTACTGTAGCATGCAAATCTGAAATATAGTGGGTTAGACAGAGAATGTGTCTGATTTACTCATTCTGTGGATGGTGATCAACTCTGAGACAATTATATCTGGGGGCACAATACACTAGAGCAAGGGTATTCAAATTAAATTTGTGAAAATCTAGCTACATGAAATTATTTGCTTACAAAGGTCTGGAAAAGCAAAAACATGACTCAGAATGGTGACAACAATTACCATTTAATGCCTAACCAATACGGAGCACTTCATGGCTACGATTAGCCAATACACAGAAATTTGAAGTGGTTATGTTTGTTTTGAGCTGGTGTATCACATTAACACTGTTGACTAGTTCCCAAGACTCTGATGAAACAACTGTTTTGAACTTTAAGCAGAGAATAAACACATAGTCGACCTCTCTGTCCAATTATCTTTAAGCATTCTATTTTTCATTTTAAAAAAAACGATAAACAAGCCAAGTCATTACTTCACTAATCAGAACAGAGAGGGTAAATAAAAAAAAAAAAAACTCTAAACTCTGGACTCTAAACTTTGGAAAACTACGAAAAACTATGAAACTCTTCCCTTTCTTAATGAGCTAACTTCAGCTAAATAATTTGCATTAAACTATGTGATTGGCTACAACAAGCCCCAACAGTGGATCTGCTACAGAGGCTGCAACGGTTCATGTGAGAAAAAACTGGAGTCACTGAACTACAGCTAGATTTTTCATATGTCTGTCAGTTCTGCTATTCAGTTCTACCTACTGAAATATTTTCCTGAGTCCACCTCTAGACTGCAGTCCACCAGTTGATGACCCCTACATTAGAGTATATTTGTCCCTGCACCCATGTCAGAAGTGTCAGTTATAATGTGAACCACTGGGAGGCTCTGTGAAGAAACCATCATTCCCGCTAGTTAAGTGAGTCTTTCCACTGCATCAGGGTTCTACCCCAATACTACCAAGAATGTGTCAATAAGCTGGCTTACAAAATAATAAATGGCAGTATTTTCAAACACAAGAAGTATTTGCTGAATTAACAAATAATCACTGTCATGAATTTCTTCATTAATTCAGTGAATATCAATGATGATATAACAAATCACACAGTATAGGCTACACTTACAATATATACATCACTCAATCAAACTGCCTGTGGGCTCAATGTATCAAATTCAATTAAACATGAGAGTTTATGTAGTGTGTGGATAAATGTGTTTATTAAGAATATCCACAATGCTGTTTCTTTTATTCTTTTTTATTACTGTATCCAAAAACATGACCCAGGCACACAAAAACTTAGTTACATTTTTGGAAGCTCTGGCAAGATTCATAAGGATGCAAATAAACATTGATTTCTCCTGTTTCTGGAAACACTCCTGACCTTGCACTACTGTCTCCACAAACACACACACAAACACACACTCACACACACACACAGTTAGAGAGGCTGAGAAACCAATATACATGCACAGAGCATCACTGATTTGTGGTCAACCTGTCAGAATCCTGACACTCAAAGAAGTCCTGTTGTGCATTTTCTCAAGAGGCGCGTCATGTCTTCATCACACTAGACTGACAGGGAAAAAGAGGAGAAATCCCCAGCAAATTCACATCATACTTGCTCACTGGAAATTTAAAACTTAAGTTCAGTAGCTCAGGTGGCCTGTGGTTTAGCTTCTTGGCCACAGTGACATAACTGCCATCAGTTACACTGTGTAACTGTATAACCTTCAATTCAGCAGAGAAACAAAAGGCCATGCAGCAGCCAAAGTGTGTTTATTCTGATGAGTGGGCCTTTTCTTTTCATTCCACAGGGCCACAGGGCCACGTGCACGGTAAAAGCAAATAAATGATTCGTTGACTACTGTATAAATCTCACAGTGCTGGATTTCTTGGTCATATGTATAACTGACATATTCTTCTTAGCATATGTCTTTTACTATGTTCTATCAATTTATTTTAGAGGAAAAACAGTCAGAACTAGATTTCATCACTGGAATAAAAGTGCAAAAAATATCAAGTCAATTTTCCAGTCAAAAAAAAGCTGTGTGTTAAATTTTATTTAATTGAATCTCTGCTGGAAAGTGTACATATTTTCTCCTTTTTTTGTTTTATTTATGTGTGTTTTTCCTTCTTTCCTCCTTTCTTTTTTTGCTTCCTCCTCGCTCTATCTGACAAAAGACGCCAGTCTGCCAAGCTGGGCTGCTCTGGGACGAACCTGTCAATCACGACTGACGGCACCCTGACAACATGTACGTTAAAAATTAAACCAGCTCTCAAAGCCTGTGCGTGACAGCCGAGCCTTTGAAAGTGGCTACAGCGCTCAGCGACAGAGAGGGGAGTATGAGAGAAAAACAAACTAAGAAAACAACAGTGAAATGTAGGGGGGTGGTTGGGGGAGCAAGGGAGCAAAGGAAGAAAAAGAGAAAAGCAAAAGTTGGAAGTGAAAAAAAAAGAAGAGTCTTAGCATTGATGGTGGGAATGGATATCTTTCCCCTGCCGTTTTTAATTTAGTAAACCCCTCACAAGAACATACAGGAGGCTTCCAGGGAATGAGTGCAGGTCTGTAGAGTACAGTTCAGGGATTACACACACACACACACACACACACACACACATGTCTGTAGGCCTCTCAGCCCTACTGCCTCCGGTTACATTCACATACCACTCCATCCTAAATTCCCTACACATCCAGTGAGAGTTTTTCTGACTCAGTTAAACACAGTTACCAGATAATGCTGAACTACTCTTTAATTTGACATTCTTCAATACAGTGGAACACATGAAGCTCTAAATCCAGTGTGTGATCAAGTATAAGATATTAATAAAGAGAGCACAATTTTTTAGCTCCTCACTTTATCTGTTTCTTTAAAATCAAATCATAGCCTAAATCATGCAATAAAATATCTACAGTTAATCAAATAAACTGCCAACATTGGCAAAAAATATAATGCATGAATGCAACTTTACTTATGTTAACCATGATGGCTGATGTTAATAAATATATTGCCTATCACAGTGTTTGTGTGTGTGTGTGTGTGTGTGAAAGAGAGAGAGAGAGAGAGAAAGAGAGAGAGAGAGATTTTCCAGCATTTGGATTAAATGACCTGGTTGTGCAGCTGAAGCTGTGCAGGTTTCACAGGATTAAGAATTTAGAGTACAGAAAAAAGAAAGAAAACAGCCAGTAGATAACTGCCTACTACCAGGCTGTATTTTACAAACGGTGGAGGGTGCAAAAGAGAGACATGGTGCAGACATTTAGAGCACTACTGCCCTCTGGTGGACTCATGCATCTCCATCACTTGGACATCATAGACCAGGGTACAGTATTGTTGCTCAGAAAATGTGGCTGAGATGATAAAATGACCAAATACTATATAATAATCATTTGCAGTGACTTCAAACACGTCATTTAAAATCATCATCTACACATTAACATTCACATAGATAACAATTGTACTAAAATGCAGTATATTTTAGTTTATTACAGTTTATGGGGCATTGCATTGAATATATTGGAGGGACCACTGAAAACAAATTGTAATATTATATTAATATTCTAATAATATTGCACACATGGCTTCTGATGAGGAGATAAAGTTTCACCTGATTATATATATAATTTACAGAACTGAAAATATCTAAATACTCTATAGCAGTTCCTTAACAATTTAAGTGTATGAAAATTTATGAAAATGTATGTGTAGCTTAATAATCGGCCATTAGGGACATTACACATTCTCTCATAGGCCTAATATTATGATGATACATGTCAATTTTCACATGTCAGGGGGTGATTATATATATATTTCACTGAAAGGAGCACTATATATTTTTTTTAAATCATCTTTATTTATAGCCTCTTTTCTTAGTCCTTGAGTGTTTGCACCTAATACTCCTTGTAAAAATGGTCACATATATTTATAATATATAAAGATTTGATTATATATGATGATCTGTTTTTTTACTTTACATGTTAAAATTAGATGAGAGCTCAGAGACTGCTGCTGTATACCAGTGGTTCTTAAAGTGCAGTCCAGGGACCCTGAAGGGGCCGTGAAGCGTAGCCGGGGGTGCCGTGATTTTTTTTATATTGTTATAGTGATTGAAATACAATCCACAGTTATCAAAGTTAATATATTTATGATTGACTTTTTATAGTTATTAGCCTGTTTGACCGGTCGCTTGAATTGAATGGGTTTAGTCCAACACTGAACTCAAAAATGTTTAGCCCTATAAATAATGAAAACATGGCCCTAATGTGTTCATTTGGTGGAATGTTCAGGAATAAAAAAAAAGCTCTGTGGGTCCAATAAATAACCCCAAATTTACTGTACACATTTTAATAATGAGATTAATATTTGAATAATTGGATGATGTTCATAAATAAATCTGTACTGAGGGTGTCTGCAAAAATGATTTTATAGTTAAAGAAGTCCCAAAAGCTTAAGAACCACTGCTGTAGAGTATTTAGGAGCTTTAATACTATACTTTAATACTAGTTCTATATCAGTGTATAATTGTATATTGTACATCTAACAGCAAGAAAAATAATTTTATAACAAAATAAAACCATGAATGTTTTATTTATCCTGCTACTATAATGAGCAAATATGCTACAAATAAGCTGTGGTCATTTTTATAAGAAAGAAAGAGAGAGAGAGAGAGAGAGAGAGAGAGAGAGAGAGAGAGAGAGAGAAATGAGAGAAGGTGATGATGGAAAGACACCTCAAAGCTCTGATTACCCTGAGTGGCTTGGCCCGACAGTAGTACCTACTGGGACAGCAGCATAGGGCCTCTAAATAAATTGCAAGTGGCCTTGGGCAAAAAGAAGAGTCCGCCTTTGATCTTCTTTACCAGGGAACGAAGAGAATGTGCAGGCAGTCAATCAAGCCCAGAAACCTACACAACAACAGGGAGGCCCTTTGTCTATTATTTATTTTCCTAAAAATCATGTATTTCATTATCACAAGGCGCCCGCACTCTGGTCGGGGGGTGTCACGATCAATAATTGATACAGTCGGCATCCCGCCTTTTCCTTTGGCACTCTTGTCACTAGCTGTTGTCAGAACACATTTGCTTTGATGGCAAATTTGAAGAAGCAAAAAATGGGATCATATATGATTATATATTTAGGGTAGCTGAAAGGCTGGGCCAGATCATCAGCTCTGAAGCACTATTCCCTGCATGTTCAAGGGGTTCCACTGAAGTTGCCTTAAACACAGCCATACCGTAAGGTGATCTCTCCTTCTGTGGATGTAGATAAAAAAAAAGATCCAAACCTGTTTGTCATGTGTCAGTAAACACCAAGCCTGGTTTTAGATGAAAGCAGATCACAGTCAAAAAAAAAAAAAAAAATCCTAAGTTATGGAGCTGTGGATCCCTCATGTCAAAGCCAAGTCAGTCATTCCCTGGAACTTTCAGTCTCTTCATAAACAGGCAGGAATCTTAGAGGTGGGATATTATAGGAGAATGCATGCTCATATGTGAGTTTTGATGTGAGCTATGACTATACAATTTAAGTGCTCAAACATTTTGAGTAAGATGGGGAACCAAAGAATTCATAAACCCAACAAAGTGCTCATCAGCATACATAAAGTCAGCACTGGCATACATGTTCACAGAGACCACCTCTGCTGCAGCTACATCTTGGGTGAAAATTTAAAACTTGAAAAACAAGGAGAAAAGTTTTTAAAAGTCAGAGAACAAACTTTCAACTAAATAACAGCTGCCTCCATTATCCGTGGGCACCAGCTCTCAACCAAACACCCAATCCTCATTCTTCAGTCTATATTCCATCACCATTTCCTCTTTTAATTACCATGCAACAGAAAAGATGGAGCACATCTGACACATTTTCATAAATCCATCCCTGGCACGCTCTCAGAGCGCTGCTGCTCCGTCTGCTGTGGCCGATAGAGTGGCGTGCGCTCTGTCAGGGACCGAGAGAGGCTGCCTGCATCTCCACACAAAAACAGAAGGATGAGCTCTCAGCAGACGGCTCCTCGTCTTTCTTTTTCCTGCGCATGAAGCTTTAGCTCACATCAGCATAGCACATCATACAACAGCAGTTTTCAACAGCAGATTAGGGGCCACTACACACAGCCACAGCTAATTGGAGCTGCCATTCTGTAGCATCTGGCTTATTTGCCAGCAGCATAATGTACTTTGAATGACTTTCTTTCTTTAAAAAGAGGCACAATGAAGAAATTTTAAATGCTTATCTGCCTTTGCAAACCTCTCAGTGTATTGTGCTGACATCTGATAAAGCACAATAAATCGTGTTTGGTCAAAAATGGGATGTACCAAATACATAATTTAAACTCTTCTATACTAATTTTAATATTGTAGGAGCGTCTCACTATATTAAGACTAAATTGAAAATAAAGTAAAAAAAAAAAAAAAACAACAACCATGAAACAGTGAATACCCATTTCGAACACAGCTAAAGGATCTGTGCAGGATTTCATAACCTGATAGCAGTAAACAATACAGAATTGCCATTTGTGGTCTGTCCTGACATATTGCACATAAATACACAGCAGTTGCATGATGCCTGCATCCCAGCCCAACTCTCAGCTTCTTGCAGTCTCTCATTTGGAGATGAAGCAAAAGATCCTAAGCTCTGGCTTTTTGTTCTCTTGGGAAAACCGAGGCAGCATGCTGGGGCTTATTTGATGTGTTCTCTCCATGTGGCAAGATATCTTGTAGTGCTCTTAAGATTATTATTTTGAGAGCCTGTGAAGAAGGAGAAGAGTGCCAGTAGTGCAGTAATTTCCATGCCAAAAAGTAACACTAAAATAAAACCGAGAAGTCCCTGCCTGAGATATGACAAGCATTTCATATTGATGAGGATAGAATAGACAAAGTTTTCCTAGGAGTACGAGTAAACAACAGCCCCTTTGGGCCTCAATCTCAGTTTGCAAATCCACTGAATCAGGCGCCAAGCTTGATTTAACACCATCTGGCTGGGCTAATATGCCACAATTACTGGGATGAAATGGATACAGACGAGCTTTGAGGATCAGTCTTTGTCTTTTTTTTAAAGACACTTTAAATGACACATTAAAGCCTTTGTGATTATTACTGCCTGGGGAAGGCAATCAAACTTTCACTCACTCTAAAAGAGATTGATTTGGTTTTACTGGAATGGTATGCAATAGTCAAAGAATACATACAATACATTTCTGGTGTTTTCTCTATCCTCCAGTTTAAAATCCAGCTAAAAATTTATCAAAAAAAAAGAAAGAAAGAGAAAAAAGTTAAGCACTCTAACTGGAGTCAGAGCAGTTTATCCTGTTACTGAGAAAACCAGAAAGTACAAAGTCCTCTGTCACAGGAGACGTCTTCCAAAAATGTTAAATAAACATATACAGTATGTAAGTTTTAAATAACACTTTAAATAAAATCCCTTCAGTAGAATGCATATATATTACGGGGAGCATCTACCATACAAATCCCTGTGAATAAATTGTTACTATAAAAATTATAAAACCAGGATCAAAATTTTATTGAGGTCAACACGCCAGAAATGTGTCAAAGTTAATATAATCACAATCCCAAATGTGTACAACACCTATTAGCAATTTTTAAATCTCCATTATGTTATACTACAATTCTTCCATAAACTGCTTGGACTCCAGTTCGATTGTCTCTAGCCTGTTTCATAAATCAAAATTTTGTAATCAAATTTGGTTTCAAAAAAATAACCTTTTGATTCCAGTCTCCAAAAATCTTAGAACTTTTCCTGAAGTTTGTTTTCACATTTTTAAAAAAAATGACACAGTGAATTGACATGGAGAATAAGTGATCCTTTGCAAAAAATATACAATTTAGTTAGTCTACTTATTGAACCTTAGCTTATCAGCCTCAGAAATGAAGATGTATGAGTACTTCTTATAGAGAATTTTCTTTATTTTTCCTTGCATATTTTTCTTACCATTAATAAACCTTTTATTTTATCTAGTTATAGTAAACTGGCATGTTCATTGTTTTGTATTAGTTTCTACATTACATTTACGTAAAAGTGCATAAAATTGTTTAGTTGGACAAACTTAAAAAAAATATTACGTACAGTAATTAATAATAAAGTTTACACATAAACTTTTCTACTGCCTACATCTGAACTGAAACAGACAAGCGTTTCTATATACATACATACACACACACACACACACACACACACAAATCCACCAAATACTCCAAAACTACCGAGGTCCAGACCTCAGTGTCCTCATAGCCAGTTTTGACCATGAATGAGAGCATTAAGATAAACTGCTGTTATAGAAAATTAATCAACACCTTCTGACCAATCTGATTGGAGAGGTCAAAAATATTGTAATATACTTTACAAAAATTTTCATTCTTTGAAATGAAGGTAAACTTCCTCTTAGATGCTCATTTGTTTATGCAAGCATTACACTGCACTTATTGGCACACACACAGAAAGTAACGAAAAGCTCCTAAACCTTTAGTGGGATGCTGTGAAAAGTTCACATCTCTGGGGCTATCTTTAGAGGCATGAATAATGGGAAAGGCCTATGACGTTTCAAAAGGTAAACTCTAGCCTCCCTACAGGGCCCCTTTCTGTAGGAGAGTATATACAGTATATATATATATATAGGTCCCTGGAACCTCAGCCGCATGATGGTGCAAGCATCCTGTCCTGCAACCATGGGAAAGCACTAACTTTCGAAGCTAAAATCATTGCATCAGTTGGATGAGGAAATTATCAGAAGTTTCACAGTGGTCGCTTTTTCACTGGAACTGGCTCCAAATAATGACCCAGCTACAGAGTAAGTGTTTGCTGTTAATCACTGTATTGTACAGTACAGTGCTTAGATAAAACAATACAAAATACATATGTAACCATTGTTAGAACACTAGTACTTTTTGAACTGTGGACTAGAATTGAGTAATTCACTAAAAGGGTTCATTTCTCTCTTATTTATAGGCTTCAGATTTCCTACTTCATCTTTATCTTTACAGGAAAGCTGCTGCATGGTCCTCTCCAATAAAACGAACAAAAAAATATTATCGCCAGATTTTCCTAGAAAAATACAATATAGTTCATGCTGCACAGAGTAATTAGATGACTGAAATTCCAGGTCAATACACAGGAGAAATGAAGGCTATACTACACACTAAACAGTATGCCTAAACAGCAACGTCAAAATCGGTATACTGGCATAGTAGTTAGTCTAGTTGTACGCAGCATGGGACGTGACCCGAATGTAATTATCTGCTACTATTATTGTTGTCTCCTCAGTATTACAGAAGTTGAGTACTAGATAAAAGAGCAAAACCTTTCACTTTTAACACATTAGCTAACGCAGAGCACAGAGGCACACATAGTGAGCTAGCCATCTAACTTTAGCTAGATAAAAGTACAAAATACATGTCTGTTCAATTCTGATCTGTGTATTTTAATTACTCAATGCATGTCATGTATCCAGTCCTATTGGTGTTCATCAGCCTGTCTTTTAGCTAACTAGATAACTTTAGTCACCTAGTGAATCCAGACCATTATGTGTGTCTGTGTGTGTTTGTGTGATGACGTATGATGTATATGTTTGAAAATGTATCCCAAATCAGACAAAACAGATTTGGATAGCCAGGGTGACTCAAATATTATGCACAGAAGCTTGACATAAGACTTTAAGGTTGCTTAACAATGTGAAAGGTTTCATGATGAAATATGATGAAAATCTAATCTTTAAAATGTAACTTCTACCATTTCAATCCCATGACAGGCCAGAATTTTCAGGGAGGTTTTCATGAGTGCTCCAAGCCCTGCTCAGTATTCACACTTTAATTTGGGGAGGCCAGGGTCACTGGATGTCCCAAAAGATGCCCACTTGCACGGGTCATCAGTACATCCTGGGCCACGGGGAGTCCCCTGATTTACACCACTGAATGGGCTTTAACAATTGCATCAGATCTTGTCAGATGTTCCTCCCAGTAAGTCAATCAAACTGATGGTTTTTGTGACCTACTTTAGAACATCTTAGCAAATCAATGTCAATCAATTAATGCTTTGAAGTAATTTATAGATGCAGCATGAAAAGTGAATGAGGGTCCACCAGGAGATTCAGTCATATAAAACAGAATGGAAGACATGCCCCAAAGACTACCCACCTCATTATAATTCTATTAATCTCCTCAGTCTGGGGAAAAAAGCATAAAAATCATTGGACTGTCAGTGAAGTTGCTTAAAAATTACTAAACGGAAGTTTCAAAAATCACATGTTTGGCAGGAAATATTGTTCAAAAAAGGCTAAGACTTAAACATCGTGTATTCAAAGGATCAGCATTTTTAACATCCTTGTTGCTTCTACACAACAGTACAGAGGACTATACAGTAAAAGAATCTACAACACACCTGATTTGGCCAGACTTATGATCAAGTTAACAGACGACTGCATCAACGCTATGATCACTTCTACCTCCGTGATATCTACTCTGTCTACATCATGGGGGTCATGATGCTACAGAGGCCGTGAGTACTTCCTGAGGCCTGGAGAGTACAGAGCCTGTGCGGACTGAGGCTGCTTCAACCATGATTGGCTCAACCCCATGATTAGGAGAATCAGAGGAGGCTTCATGTAGGGTGACCTTGTGGGATTAGCACATCATTAAGGGATGGCTTTAAGAACATGTCTTCAGATTTCTTTTTTCATTTCCCTGAAACACAGTAGAGAATGCTGGTAAGTAAAACTAAATATGAAAATTTACTCAACATAAAAGCAAACTCAAGAAGTTGTGAAAGATTCTATTCAACTTTCAACTGAACTTTAGGAAGTTCATTGTGGCATTGCAAATGGCATAAGGATACTCAAAAATGTGTACAAGCTAGCCTGGAGGAACATGTCCGAACACATAAACGCAGATGACCATGACCAGACCCAGCTCATGTCTGAAACTCACTATTAACTAAAGCCAGCGTCTGCAACCTTTATTGTCCACTCAAAAGTGCAGTGGCTTGGTCTTTTGCATGAGATAAAAGAGCTTTGTCAAAGACAATGAAGGCAGACAAACCACCAGACTTATAATGGTATGCAGACTACAGAACGCAATCTGCTGACATGGCAGAGCTTAATGAGCCACACACAAAGCCATGTGCCATGGCCAGTCTATAAAGAAGTCCTGACCTGTAAGTGGGCCTCATCTGCTCTGAACACACTCACTATGGGCAAGGTAAGTATGCAAAATTACAATTGCATCTGTAAGACAGGGTGCAGAGGAAATGATACAGACTGATGTCTAGGATAAGAAGTGTACATATTATAAAAAAATGTTCATTGAAACTGAAAAGGCACAGGCTGTGCAAGTTATATTGCAGCTGTGATCAAATTAACAATACATGCTGTGGTAAATACATAATAGTTGGATACATTTTTATCATGCATGTACATGAAATGTCACATTAATTTTACTGTATAAAATATAAAGTATAAAAGTGTAAATTATACAAACAAGAAAAAAAAAAACATTTTGAGATGTGAGCAAAGAAACTGGCTATTTCTTGTAAGGTTTATCATTTTTATCGGATGGAACATGTCCTGTGATGACCTGGCGTCACATCCAGGGTGTATTCCCACCTCAAATTTAAAGATGCGTTTGGTTTTGTTCTCAAGTTTCTATTCTCTGACTAAATCACAAACTGCATTCTACTGCACTACTAGCCGGACACTGATACTACAGTAGTGTACAGTAGACCTAATTTAGCTTTCACCAAAACATGTTACATTAATTATTGTCTATCAGTAGAAAAGATAAGGTTCAAACTCTGAAGAAAGATCATGCTATTACAGATTTTTTAAAAGCATGTTATATATCTGAACACACTAATGATGTTCAGATAGGAACGTAGTGTAGTTCTCAGACAATATTTTAATGTTATCTCTTTAATCAGCAGCATAAAAGTTATCTATTTCTGTGAAGAGAAAGTATAATAAGTCAGCCCTAACTGCAGAATGTAACACCAGGAAATGTGAATCGACCGTCATGTTATGTTTTGTCTCTTTGCCTCAGCATGACATAAATGCCTAAATATGAAAAATTCAGAAAGAAAAATTAAAAAATATATTTACAGATTATCTTCTTTGAGGAAAAGAGCTTCCAGGGCCGTCACTACGAGTGCAGTAGTGACAGTGCCGAGTTGCAGGCCCACCTCACCCGCTGTAACTCCATCCGCGTAGAGAGCGGCTGCTGGATGGCTTATGAGAAACCAAACTACTCTGGCTACCAGTACATGCTGCACAAGGGAGAATATCCTGACTACCATCACTGGGCAGGCTTTAATGATTGCATCCAATCCTGCCGCATGATACCTTCCGTAAGCATCTTTTTATCACACCTAAGCACGCCTTTCTCTTTCCCACTTGTTTGTCAACGCACATGCATGATGATAACTTGGTCTCCTTCCAGTATCAAGGAAACTACAAGGTGAAGATCTTTGAGCGCTCTGATTTTGAAGGCCAGGCCATGGAGCTGATCGAAGATTGCCCAGATCTGCACAAACACTTCCATAATGGTGACATCTTCTCTGCCAATGTCATGGAAGGTTACTGGATCCTTCACGAGCACCCCAACTACAGTGGGCGCCAGTACTTCCTGCACCCGGGAGAGTACAGGAGGTTTAGTGAGTGGGGCAGTACCAGTCCTGCTACGGGCTCCTTGAAACGGATCACCGAGCTCAACTGAAAAGATTTTCTGCTTAACATAGCAAACTAATCATACCTGCTTCTCATGAGCTTCTAGCATGGTCTGATCTTCACAGTTGACTATGGCTTGACTGAGGAATCATTATGTAGCATGAAATTACGTTGAGTTTTTTTTGGCCTCTGTTTGAGATTTACATTAGCTAAAAGAAATGTCTGCATTGCTTTGTGTGTTGACAAATCGTATGCTTACATAGCACCTGAACCTTTAATGCTAAAAATGAGAGTAAATTGAAATTAAATTACTTTTGTACTTTCAACTTACATAAAAGTATTATGGTGTTTAATACGAAGACCAAAGTTTCCTCACTCTGTTTGCTGGATACAAAATGGTATACAGGTCCATACCCTATGCTATATAATACTCACTGTTTTATATGACTATGCAGATTGACATTAGCATGGCTGAATGATAAAGGAATAATATCAAGAAAATATCATTTCAGTTCTTTGATCTGTTGTTGAAGAACAAAAAAAGGGTTATCAGAGAATGGGAAGACTGCTTTATAAAATTACATGCTATGTTGCAAGGGTTTTGGGCCCATATTAGCAGCACATCACAGGGCATTGAAGACTCAAAGTGGAAAAGTCAAAGTGGCCTGATACTAGCCGCAAGCACGCACTTGTCTCAGAACACAAAACAAAACCAAGTCCATATCCCAGTTCATGCATTTTTCATAGACCAAGCATATCAAGCCCTTTAGAGATAAATATCAATTATTGAAATTGTTAATTAGACACCTATAATCGGCAAAGATACAAATGAATAAATAACTGCTGATTAATTATTGATTTGAAAGAAATCTAAGCTCTGCAGGGAACACATTTCAGAGTCTCTGAAGATCAAGCAAAACAAGAAATATGAGTTTTGGCCTTGAGTAATGTTCAATTAAAGCTAGGCCAGATTTGCTAAGAAAGGTCTGACAGCTTGCTATGAGACTAAGCTCCTTAATTTTTCATCCACAGGCCTTCAGCCCTCCTCAACTTAGACCTTTAACACAGTCCATTACTTTTCAGATTAAGAAATCAATAAACACATGGCAAAAGACAAATTTTCTTTAACACTTACTCATTTTTGGTTTTCTCTTACAACCTTAATGATGACCTTCCAATAGGAAATTGTGTTTAAAAACTGAATTAAGATTAATGTAATTTATATACTCATTTGATATACATTCAATCCTAAATTGAAAACATTTCCATTTTTCATGAATGCTTGGCATCACACTTGGAGGAAACTAGAATACATAACCCAGACATTATTTTTGTAGTCCTGCTATTTGCTAATGGAAAGGGCAGAGCAGGAAAGCACTTGTATTTTGTTCCTTTCTTATGCCCCAGCATAATAATTTAATAATACATAATTTATTCAATATTTTTCTGTCTATTTAAATCTTTTAATCCAATTTGCCTGTTAGTCTCAGTTACTCTTCATATATTAAAATTACTTTACTGAAGAAAAAGGACTTGATCTTGTGGGAAAAAAGTACAACTGTAAAGAAACAAGTGCAGTGCAATAGGATTTTGCCAAACAAAATCATAAGAAAAGGTCCAAACACTAACCACTTTTTTTTTTTTAAACAAATTGAGTCTTGCATATAGTTACTAATTTACAAGGATGAGACCATGAAGAAAAAACTTCTAATTTCTAAATGTCCACATGGTCCATTGTAATATGCACTACTGCCAGTGTAAGATGAAAAAGCAGAATTTACATTGAACTTGCTTTACTTTTAGCAAGATTCTCAATGCTGTTTTTATTGCCTTTCATCTGAAGGACACTGATCACAGATCTTAGGCACACTAAAGTTGGAAGGCAATCATACACAAGGACTACGAGTCTCTTTATCTCCAGATTGTTTGCTTTCTGATGTGAGCTCATTAAGCATAAACAGTGCATTTTGCTGAATGAAAAAGATTTACATGAAACTGCAAAGGCACTTTCATAGTAGGACTCAGTTCTCTTTCAGCTGCTGCTTCTCTCCTAATAGCTATATAATTAATCCTCTGTAGTATTCTTTTCACTCTTCTATGCCCACTTACTGTGGAGTCGCTTTCCCTTAAGAAAACTTATTGAAGTTTGGCTTGCCGACACACTTTTTTAGAGATACATAAAAATTAATGATGGATTGCTTGAGCGTCCTGGATATTGCTGTATTTTAAAAGCAGAAACTTAACTATTAAACTGTCTAGACACACTCACAAGCTTAAAATGTATGTGAAAGCAGGAACACAAGATATCTATGACTATTAAATGGGGGAAAAGCTTATTTTGCAAAAATTTAATGTACAATTCAGATTACAAATTACTGAACATGTTCATTGTTCACTGCCTAATGTCAAGCACCAAAAAGCCACTACTCTGGAATGTTACAGCTCTTGCACATAACGAAGATACACTCATCAGCTGTAGACACACTTGCTAACAGTGCAACACAGTAAGCAGGAAATGCCAGTCACTGCAAAGTCTTTCTTTAGTTTTCTTTGAGTTTGAATCTGTAGTGTTTATTGTTTTAAAGCATACTGGTCACTGCCAAGTAAAAAAAAAGTGTGATTTTTTAATCATTCAACCATACAAAGGTGAAAACCAGAATTCCAAAACGAATACAAAAGCTACAAAATTAACACAAATCCATTGCCATATGAAATAATATGCAATTGGTTTTAAAAGGACCGCACCTTTTAGAATTTGTCCAATCATTCTAATGCGAGACAGTAACTCGAGGCGGTGATGCACTCGTTCAGTTTCTAGATTTACAGTATAAAACCATTTTGATTTCAGCACAAAGCAAAAGCATTACAGGACAACTTCCCATAAATGTGGAAAAATGGTCCTCAAAGTTACATTACTGGGCTTTGCCTGAAATTCGGAGATTCACAGGTTCCTTCGCTTCGTGAACATAAAAGCCTATGCACGATTTAACAGACAATGCTATTTTGAGCTTAAGGTTTTGATTTTGCTCCACAAAATACTTATTTTATAACTCTAATATTGTACAGAACCACATATCTGCATGTCTCAGCAAGGAGGAGAAATCTCACAAGCCACACACAAGTGACAAAGTAACAAAAAAACAAGTATTTTAGCAAGATGTTAAGGCCACCATGAGCCACCAGAACAGTTTCAATGTACCTTGGCAAAGATTCTACAGGTCTCTGGACTGTGCTAGAGGGATGAACACTATCCTTCCAAAAGATATTATCGCAATCAGTGTTTTGATGATGGTGGTGGAGCACGCTGCCTAACATGTTGGTCCGAAGTCTCTCAGAGGTGGTTAACTGGGTTGAAATTTAATGTTTGAAGTCCATAGCATACGGCTCACATCATTTTCATACTCATCAAGCCATTCAGTGAGCCCTCATGCCCTGTGAATGGGGACACTGTCATCCTGGAAGAGACCACTCCCATCAAGATAAAGGTGATAAGTCAGAAGAACTTGCCAGCAAAACCATGGCTCTGTTTTTTCCTTTAATTTGTTACCCATCTGTAGCTAGAGGAAATCTTGCCTACCAATTCTTAAATGGTTCTGTGCTTTTAATGCTTCCAATATGTGACCCACAGCATCCAGTGGAAAGTTAATACAACTTGCAAGTTGTATTAAAATCAACCGCAGTTTTAAAATCAACTGGTAAATTTTGAAGAAGGAAATTCAACAGACTTGGAGCATTACACCAGCTTTTCAAATCTTAAAATATTGACTTTTAGTCTTCTTATTCTTTGCTATTTCTTGTTATGTTTTCAGATTATAAATTCCCAGGATCCAGGTAGGGTTCTTTCGAGTAGTGGATGCTGTGCATCTTGAAAGGGATTTATTTTTGACTGGCTCTAGCTGGAGGTTCTATGTCCAGTTTGGGGGTGCGCAACAGGCAGATTCTCATGCAGGAACTTCATACTGCCTTGCTCAGAAAAGTCTGCAGCTGTGTGGCCATCCCCTCGCAGAACCCACTTGGTGGTGAGAAGCCCCTCCAGGCCTACGGGTCCACGAGCATGGATACGAGCAGTGCTGATACCAACCTCCGCGCCTACGAGAGACAAAAATGTCATGTACATCAAGAATGTACTGCTACTACAGGTTGTTGTGAAACATTGCCCCGATTGTTAAATCAGATAAGAATATGTCTCTCTCGCTGCATGTTTGGTCTGGTCAGCAGTGTTTTGGACTTTTTATTTATACTGCATTAGTATAAACTCTGAATGCCATTTAACCAATTCAAAGCAAGCTGACTTACAAAACATAAACTCTCATAAAATGTGGTTTTATCAGAGTCAGTAAGGCGTAAATATGACAACTGGGCTTACCAAGACCAAAGCGATATCCATCAGCGAACCGTGAACTGGCATTCCAGAACACACAGGCACTGTCTACCAACTGCAGGAACTGCTCTGCTGTCTCCTCTAAAAAATGAGGTGCGAAAATCAAGCAAACTGTTACACTACAGCGCATGTGTCATATAAAACATAGGCCGAGTTGTCAGGTGGTATACTCAGTAAACCAGCATATATATTTACACTGGCATCTCAGTGTATACAAAACTATATACATTATCCTTCATGAAAACGAATTATTAAATTATTTACCACAATTTAACTGTAGGAACTTGTCATATTAATATCATCACCACAAGATGGCACTATTGTCACATATAAATGCTTCACCAAACGCCCTATTTTTCATTGTTATATATTTATGATTATGTATCCTGCATTATTCCAAGAAAGCATACTAAAAAGTAATGAGCTGACAGGCTGCAGAGAGCAGGAACTTTACCATTCTCAGTGATGATCACATCTGTGTGGGAGCTGCCATATTTATGGATGTGATCCACTGCCTCGTACATGCTGTCCACCACCTCTATGCAGCACTCCATATCTCCATACTCTGTACGTAGAGACTTTACCTCAGAAGGGCTGAAAGTCAGGTATGATGCAAACTTGGGGCCAGCATGTATCTTCACCTGCATACGGCAAGTTATTAAAGAGGAAATAAGCACTACATTTAAATAATTGATCTGCAGGAACATTTATATAAAGGCTGATTTACACTGACCAAAACAATGACAATCTGCAGCACCTCCCTATCCATAAGAATCAAGGATATAAGCAGGCTGAAAAACTTTCATTGTCGATGCCACCACCATGAAAACGTGCATGAATCCAAGAGAGAAGAACACATCTATAACCTGCTTAACTGGACCACTAATCTTTGTATTTCTTTATTTGTATATTTTACAGTTTACAATGTGTTTGCCCAGAACTTTTTTTCCTGAAAGTTTTTTCCCCCCAGATGCACATGGTATATCAGCATTAATGACACTCATTCATTCATCTTTGGTGCATCCGGAGCCTGTCCCGGAAAAAGTAAACGCAAAGCCGGAATACATGCTGAACAACTTTTCAGTCCATTGCACACTGATGACATTACAATTCCAAATACTATGTCTCAATACCAAGTTTATCATAAGAGTGAAACTACATTTCAATATTCGTGGTCTGCACAGACTTACCTGTTCTGTTCTCAACATGTCAATGATCTGATCAAACACTGGCGTCCGAAGCACATCTCTGTGAACTAGCAGGGTTTCCATAGCATTGCAGGCTGCAGGGTAATCGCATTTTGAGTCTCTGACTGCAGGAAGAAAAGACAACATTGCACATCAATCTAACTACAATCATTGTAGTTCATAAGAACATTCTTATGCTGATATTTACCAATTTTTATGACTTTGTCTATGCTGGCTTCATGGTCGACATAGACATGGCAGATGCCCTCACTGTGACCCAGCACAGGAATGCCTTTAGAAGCCCGCTGGATATCTCTGACCAGCTGAGATGAACCACGGGGAATGATCAGATCAATCATCTTCTCCAGCCGACACAAGTCTTCCACCTCCTCACGTGTGCTTACCTACAACACACAATCCAATACACAAATATATACAGAGATCAAGTGTCACAGCATCATCTGATACTCAGCAACATTAAGCCACTTGGCTGTCATACTGCAAACCCCTGCTACTGCTACATATTCCCATAAAACACACATTACAAAAATACATAAAGAAGCCATGTCTTCATCGAGATGCCTTCGTACAGAAAAAGTCACCGTTGCAGACGGATTGAATTTACTAAGTCACATTCACTAGTATGAATGTGGTTTTATTGTGTATTATAGTGCATTATATTACGAAAAATTATTCAAAAAAAACTCACATATAACCTGGCATCTTACCAGTTGGATGGCATCTCTAACACCATGTATAGATAGAGCTTCCTGCGCTAGCTCGTGTAAGACACGGTTGGTGTTAGCTGCCTCCTTTCCACCCTTCAGCAGCAAAGCATTCCCACTAGCAATAGATAATGCGGACACCTTTGAAGGAAAACACATTTTCAACATGAAAAATGTAAGAAACACCAAACGGATAATACACAGAATAACAAGCAACTGAAGTAGCTGAACATGATAAAATTTGCACAATTGCCATTATATGTGTGTATGAGAGAGAATTGAGACCTGAGGCAGGCAGTCTGGACGCGATTCGAAGATGACGAGTAGTACCCCAATGGGCACAGTGATCTGCTCCAGCTCTAGGTTGTTGGCCACACGGGTTCTGCGCAGTACTTGTCCCACACTGTCCTGAGAGGACACTGCAATCTGACGCAGGCCGATGGCCAGACTGTTCAGCTTAGCTGTTGACAAACTCAACCGCTTGAGCATGGCAGGAGGCATACGCCCTGTAAGGTAAAATAAGGTGTACTGTAAAAATACCAAAGTCAACAGTGAGGTGACTCATCTACTAGTAACACAATCTTGCACAAAGTTGCAGTCTCACAGTCCTCATCTGCAAAGTCTGAGGACATGTTTATATTTTGTGACTCAAAGGGGTGCTCAAATTTTTGCACATTTTTCCACAGCATTACCATTCACTGCTTTAATTTCAATTTGATCCATTATGATAAAACACCAGGCTTAATGTATTTCTTTTAGGACAGCTAAACCATGGTGAAGTAGTGATCAAAATATGGTGAAGAACTTTTACACCCTCAGACCTCGCACATCACAGGCCTGCAGCTTGATAATGTCAGCAGAGTGACAACTTGGAAGAGGAATACAAGACTTAAGAGTATCCATTTGGGACAGGACCTATACATTAGGGTTAATTCAATATATGACACGATCCAATATACCTGAATTCACAGCAAGTTCCATGTCCTTCTTATTAGCTGACAGAATTTCATCTCTCTTCTCAGTCAGAAGGTCAGCCATAGCATAAATGATTTCACTCCTCTGAGAGAGGAAACATTACATGTTGAGGGGACACATTATTATTCTTCTTACTCTTCATTAACCCTGCCTTACATTTGACCCCAAGGAGCTACAAATAGCTACATCTCAAAAAGTCAACACAGCATCACTCAGCATCATGAGAGAAGGCTGTAATACCTGCTCTGAAAGAAGGGACGCCAGTGTCCTCCCTGCAGCGCGAGCCATTTCTGTCTGCTGCTCCACTGTGGGCCCTGTAGCATCGGTAACAGTAGTAGAAACATCACCACAACATCCTCTAACAGATGAGGCCAGATGAGTACACATGATAAAATGTTTACATACCAGCAGGCTTGACCTCAGAAAAGAAGGTGCCCACTTTCTTGCCCTCTACAATGTCTGTGATGACATGGCCTGTAACTTTAGGGTGGGTGCCGTTAGCGATGACTACAGATGTGCCCCCCTGAAGAGCCCATAGGGCAGCTTTCACCTGTGATAAGCGTGGTCAGTACATCTTTATTGATTTTAATGATGGAAAACTGGCCCCTAGTCCTGAATCAAACAATGAATGAGCTCAGAGATTACAGTCATACCTTAGCTTCCATTCCTCCGATGCCAACCCTGGATTTGGTGCCATATGTTATAGACTGCTGATCGCCGGGGTAGAAAGTATCAATTAATTTAGCATCATCAGACCCAGGAGGGCTGTCATAAAGACCTGTCGGAGGCAGTGGCAAGATTAGACAAAAGATTAGCTAAGGGTGCCTTCATGTTTGGCTATTTTTTAAACAGAAAAAGTGCTTGCTGGAGGCCCTTTTTTTTTTCTCCAAAAAAAAAAAAAAAAAAAAAAAAACACTCCTACCAGTCCTAGCACAGGAGCTGAAATATTTTTTGATTCAACACATCATAAATCTCCTTAATATTCTCCAATTTTGTCACTGGCTCTCTGTCCTCCATGTTTTTCTTACTTGTCCACCAGTTTATAACCTTATTGGTCAGGAGATTTTAATTTAAAAAAAAAAAAAAAAAAAAAAAAAAAAAAAAAAAAAAAAGTCATGCAGGAAAGCACCCTGAGACAGGAGGGGTTCTTATACTGCCTTTAATAAAAATCATAACTTAAATGCAGCCCTAATGCCATGTATTCATTTCTTACCTTCTACATCAGAGAGAGCAATGAGGAGATCTGCTCTCATCTCCACTGCGAGCCGTGCTGCCAAACTGTCATTGTCCTTGATGCTGATCACCTGTAATGTGATAAAAGGGAGTATATGACAGGCAAATCCAAGGCATAGAATAAACTACAATGGATTAGAAACCTTTTGCTGTATACTAACAAATGCACCAGGAAGGTTTAAGCCATCTATGACATCTGCAGCAAGCACAATAACCATGATATTCTCCAAGAGGACTATGGTAAACGACCATAACCACTATATGACAGCATGCAGACAGGAATGCAGAGCATAAAAAAGAGCATAAAAAAACAGTACAATATAGGAGACAGTAGTGTTAGTTAGCATCTTTCCATGGAGGTGCAAGAAATAAGGGGAAAGTCAAGCTGAGTCCATGTACTCCACTGAGCTCCAATCTCTCCTAGCCTCTGGTTCACAGCATGCATGTGTTAATAGCACCCTCCCTGCATGCACCTCTCACAGGCCAGTGGGGGATTCAGGGTATTCTGCCACCCTCTCGTCCCTCCAGACCCTCTCCGCTCTATACCCACATTTACCCCCTGCAGGTCACTGTTAGGCTCTGGGGGAGGCACCACTGCGTCATTAGTGTTGATGATGGGCACGATGTTCATACGGAGAAGCTCATGCAGCGTGCTGTTCAGATTTCGTCTCTTCTGGTCATCGTGGAAGTCCAAGTTTGTGACCAAGATCTGGAAAGGGAAGAGGGCATTTCATGGGTCAGATCAGAATAATAAATAAAAATAAATAAATAGAATTGAATTAATTAACAACAGACCCAGTGAGAATTACAAGTAAATGCTGGAGTAGTCATTTCATCCTAATCTCTATCAACCATGTCGGCAGTGTGTGTGTGTGTGAACAATAATATGATGTTTTTCTGTACTGAGAAAAGAACAGAAAACTTGTTTATTCAACTGACCTATAATGCAAATCCAGGGGCAGTTGCTAGAACAGTCAAGAAACATTAATGCCAAGCAAATTTTTGTAGATTGCTTTCATAACTATTATAACTGCTTTTTACTGTATAACTCCAATGTTTGAAATATAAACTACTGTACATTAGAACAGTTTTCCTAAGCCTCTCATGTCTTTCTCATCCTAAGACCTTAACTGTTATAATTCTGAATTTGTGTGAGAGTCACAACGTTTAAATGTTTATTGATGGAAGTCACCACCTGCCTTGGAACATGCATAAGTAAGTTTTCACTATAGAGGTTTCTTTTTCATTCTTTTTTAAGTACAAACGAAAGTGATGAAATTATTGTCCGTGAAGGTCAAAAAAATGGATGGACATCATCTATATTGTGTGTGTGTGTGTGTGTATACCTGTGCTGTGCAGGTGCTGTACTGAGTGAACATGGCCTCATACAGTGCCATCAGTCCACTCTGTCCTGCAGCAGCACATGCCCTCGCCTCCAGAACGGGTAGAGACTGCAGATGAAAACACAGTTCAGTTCTGCTCATCGAACATTACCACTTCAGTATGTCAACAATTGTAATATAATTAATTAAACTGTTAAATGGTATCTGATGGGTATAACTGGCTTTATATGGTTGTGCTCACCATGTCTTTAAGCTGATTCTGTCCTGAATGAAGGGCTTGTCTGACGCTCTGAGAGAGAAGAATCTCATGCCTCAGTCTCTGTCTCCCAAATGCTACAGCTCCGCTTGTGACAATCATCATTTCTCTGCCTTGGTTCTGCAGCATTGCCACCTTAAAAGACCACAAATAAGACCACACATACAATCAGCAAGGGATACAATGTCCAAAAGTTACAGATCTATGTACTATAGCTGTACTGTGAGTTTGCCTTAATGCTTGAACAATGGCATGCTACAACCAAACTGATTATCACCATAAAACGACCATCACCTCTGATCTCTCTTACCTGTTCCACAATAGAGGCAAGCCTCCCGAGTGCGAGACCACATTCATCACCTCGAGTTACCACAGCGCTGCCCAGTTTCACCACGATCCGTTTGGCCTGTCGCAGTTCACCACGGTGTGCGAACGACTTACCATGGGCACGCGCCAGCGGCACTGTAAGAAAAGGCACGTTACTCCAGAGACGCACAGCGTGACGTCTGATAGATGGAGAGGTAGAGGGATCTGGTGGGAGAGAGACCCAGGGAAGGAGCCAGTGAGGAGAAATGGCATGCAGGAAACCAACGTGGACAAGGTAAGGGAAAAGCAAGGAAGATGTTAGCAAACAGATGTGCAGGAATCTGATTATGGGCAAAGTATAACATAAAAAAAAAAAATAATGACAAATATGTGTAGACAGCTGTTGGCATGTTGTGGATCAGTTGATCATTAACTGGAACACATGGAATGGGACAGACAGAAATTGGCAGCAATTGCAAGATATATAAAAGCTATCATTGTGGTGCTGTAAAGTGGTCCACCAGGAACTGCAACCTTTATACACTATCACCCCACTCAGGCCTGGTATTAACTTCCAACTTGGGTGATCAGATCATGTGTGGACTACATGGGAAATGCAGGTATGACATCTTGAAACCACTGTCTTTTGGACGAGCTCTAAAACACAAAAGGTATAACTGCTATACAGGGACACTTATATATCTGAGTTTATAGTCCTGTTTACTCTGTTCAATTTCATTAGAGCTGTGATGGGTTGATTTTTCTTTTTAAATCCCCAAACACTGAGAGTGCATGGCTCTCCTGCTACATACATACATAAATGCAACTCACACATTATTTCACTTATTACTTTCTCCTTTATTCGTTTGTGTGGTTCTGTAGTTGTTAAATGCACCATAAACATGATTTGCTGAGCAAAAGCTGCACATAATGCCACATAGCCACAGGACAGTGTGAGTTTTATCAATCTGAGCACCTGACAGTTTAATAAGAAAATGTTGTCTGATGGCTGAATACATGCTCCATTTTGTGTTAGTATTAGTTATTATTTGTGGGGCTAGTTTTGCAATGGCATCAGCTTTCTTTTGGCTGATTTGATTTGGGGGGCAGTCGTGGCCTAATGGATAGAGAGTCGGACTTGCAACCCGAAGGTGAACCTGAAGGTTGTGAGTTCGAGTCTCAGGTCCGGCAGGGATTGTAGGTGGGGGGAGTGAATGACCAGCGCTCTCTTCCACCCTCAATACCACGACTGAGGTGAGACCCTTGAGCAAGGCACCGAACCCCCAATTGCTCCCCGGGCGCCGCAGCAAAAAAAGGCTGCCCACTGCTCCAGGTGTGTGTTCACTACTGTGTGTGTGCACTTGGATGGGTTAAATGCAGAGCACAAATTCCGAGTATGGGTCACCATACTTGGCCACAAGTCATTTCACTTCACAACCCTGCTACAGATAAAACGTGATCAAAATTTGACAGTGAAGTCTAAATGTCTCAGCTGCTAGGTCAAAAGTCACGACTTTAACGTTAACTCTGCAGCATGGTCTGTCTGTGATTTGCTAAAATTCACCCATGCCACACACACACACACACACCAAATACCCCCCCCCTTCCCTGTCAGTGAAACGTAATGACAGTGTTAAAGCTGCCACATCAGCAAAGCCAAACAACAGGCCCCAGTGCTGACAACACAGAACTCAGAGCAGAGCATGAAATCCAGTGAATGAAAAAAATTAAATCAGGTAGAAAAAGAAAGGAACAGAGACACAAAGGAGAAACAAAACTGCATTTATTCTCAACAAAACATTCTCAAGTATATTCTAGGAACATTATAGCAATAGTTGTAATTAAAACTAAAAATATACAATTCTGACCTCTTGTGCTAGAGGCTGAAATGTATGTGATGGAAACTCACTTTTCCCGAGAGAAACAGATCTCGTGAAGCTCTGGAGGGGTTTTGGGCCCACAGAGAGCCGGGAGCACAGAGATAGTCTCTGCAGCAACATGCTGATCAGGTCCGTTACACTGCAAAACATGTAGGAAGCACAGGCCTTAGCACTTCATATATAAATTCAAATATTTAAGTTGTCCTTAGATATTTAAAAACATATTTAAAGGAATGCTTCAACTTTTTAAAATGTAGTCTTTAGCAAATGCATCAATAGTGTATGTGTACTGAGAGAAGGATGGAAAACCACTTTGCTTGAGGTCAGTATTTGGGAAGATTTTGGGTTATAAAATAACATTACAGAAAATAACATTTCACTAATGGTTAACATTTTCCCACTTTACCCACAGTGCTGTTCAAGTACATGTTAATAGCGGCACCAGCGAGAATTAGCTCTCACTTCATTTCTACCTAAAGGAACTGATGCAGCAGAGCTTTGAGTCTTTTAGTCTGTCCAGCTCTCTCACCTCCTCAGATCATCAGCTTCCAAAGCTTCAACTTTCATGCTAAAACCACCACCAAAGTGCTTGCTATCTTGTAGATCACTAACCAGCTGCGCGAGTTTCTGCAGTAACTCAGTACAACTGCGCTGTATAGCTGCTTTACGTTCTGGCACTTGGAGTCCAGTGTTCGCTGTCTCCACTACTTCTACACTGGATTTCTTGTTAACAGGACATTAAAATGTCATCGCTGGAAAAGGCTGAATGAGGAAAAAAAATCTCTTGCTGTTTTGTTTGCAGGACAAAACCCAACTGTTACCCCTTATATTTGAGATTGCTATTTATTTACTTATTTTACTATTAAGTGTCACTGTAACCGCACTAGCCTTCAGCAGCAGACACCCTTTAACTTCTCAGAGGAAAAGCAGCACAACACCAACCAACCAACAAACTAAAACCAGAATCACAAAGCATGCCACAAAAATGTCAATGCTCCAGTACGTAAATTACATTTCCTTTCATTTACATTATTTCTTTTCATTTACATTATTATTTAGTCAAGTAAATAAACTTTTGCTATTCTTTTCTGAGAAGAGGGAATATTTCTAAATTCATCTTCATGGTAATCACACACACACACACACACTACAGATGTGTTTAAAGAAAAAACCTTCTAAAGTGTTAATCCCTCTCCTCTGATTTCTTCTCACTTATATTCTGTACTCTTCTATACTTCTATACTCTTCTATACTTCAGTAGCTGAGTGCAGAAAGACTGCACAGGGAGCTGAAGCAGCATCTCTCTGCTGCTGTCTCAACACTGAGAGTTGATCTCAACATGTTGACAGGGAGGATGTTCACAGGGACACTCCTCTTACTCCAACAGCCACAGCTCCACTACAGCACTGTGACACTGACACACACTTCATTTCCCCTCAGCTCTCATGCGGAAGTAAAGCTGCAGCCTGTCTAGAAAGGCAAGTCTGTCTCCAATATCAGTCTGTTTATAGCGCCATCATCACTGCCACACTGCACACCAGCAGCCAGCTAGCTTCAGCTAGCAGTTTGTTCAGCAGCTTCTTGTAACCAGACTAGTTTATTAGCTAGTAACTAGCATCCTGAATACAACACAACAATATCTTTTAAGATTAGCAAAAGCATCTTAGTCAACTCCTGCAGGATTTCAGTTACAGGTTAACATTAGCTTAGCTAGTTGGATTATGTTTAGCTAGTTAGCCACAACAACCTGTTTAACTAGCTGTTAACCAGGTCACATAACCTGTAACATCTGTTTAAAAGCACTCTGGTTAAAGAACTACTGCTTATAATCTGCTAGTTAATGAGTGAAACAGTGTGAAGGTGCAGGAGTGTCCAGCAGGCATGTGTTAGCAAAGTCATGATAAACACAGACACATGCTTCATCTACACACTGCACCACAATACACATTACACACTACAATACACAGGACACACTACAATACACACTGCACCCAGGCTGCGGACTGCAGCAGCTCACATCTACACATCATGTATTCTTACATACCCAGATTTACCAAACAATTCAACCTCGTATCCCGGTCAAGTTCAGCGTCTGCAACCTGCTGCGAGTGCCACATCAACTCACCAGCGCAGCCGCAGCTCTCAGCCGCGTTGACGTCCGCATGTTTTCACACCCGCATTCCGGATAATCCCGCCTCCTGTGAGACGATTGGCTACTACATACAGCTCGTCAATTGGACAGTTCACAAATCCTTCATGTTGTCGTAGCAACCATATAAACCTAAACAATGCCAACGTCAAAACAGAAGGCCAGTTTTAGCACATTTTTTTTAGTTTCTTACAGTCTTATTTGACTGTAGCAATTATTTTATTTTAGCTGTAGTTTGCCGTGAAGCACAGAGAGGTGTATATTGTCACTAAGAGCGACAACTGCTAAATATATGCAGTGCAATAAGCATGTACTCTACAAGCAGTCTCTGGAAATAAGTAGAACATTTTCGATGTAATGTCCATGTAAAAACCTTTATTTTATTTGATCATTTTTCTTAGTGTGATTTGAAATAAAATTGAGCAGTAACGTTGAGTGACGTCACTGCCCAATCAGCGAGCCGCTTGTACAGACTGTTGGCCAATCCTTGTGCAGAATGCGGGATTTGTCCGGAATACGGGTGTGAAAATATAACGTCGCCTAACCATCTACGTGGAAAGCAGTGTTGCCAGGTTTTACTGTGGGAGCATGGAGCCTTGAACTCATGCCGCGTTGGGTTTTGGGGGTTTTTTTGGTGGGGGATTGTACGTATATTACGGTTAATACTTTTGAAATCAACAGCTGTGCCACTAGAAATCTTATAATTCTTGTAAATTTAATAATAAAGTAATTTAACTATCAGAATGCACTGTGTTATGCGTCGGTCTGGCAGATCTTGCAGAAAGAAAGAAATGAACTAATGAAAGAACTTAATTTACTCACATATTTATGGACGTAGATTGATTTTGAAGTGAGCACTGAAATTGGCAATTGTTTTCTTTTTGCTCATTCTTTATTAAGGACAATACATTGAATAATACGAGATATCAGTGGGACCTTTGGGAAAATAACTATCATATTACTCTGTAAATATAACGTGATTTAAACCCGTGTACATGGTTAGAGAGGGATATTTGACTTCCGAATGGTCATCTGGCTGCTTTAGTGGCGCAGATCTGGCAACCCTGATGTGAACTCGGGTCCCTGATTTAAAAATATTGTCATAAATAAAGAATGTGTGCTGGAGATCAGCTGCGCCTCGCCTCGACTGTGGGAGAGAGTGGAAAGACATGAGCCATGGCAGATCTTGCAGAAAGAAATAAAACACGTGAACTAATAAAAGAACTTAATTTGTTCACATATTTATGGGTGCAGACTGATTTTGAAGTGAGCACTGAAATGGGCAATTGTTTTCTTCTACTTACAGTAGGTAGGTAAAAGTCAGTATTATTGATATCAGTATCAGTATCACAAACATTTCACATTTAAATGGGTAATCTGATATTTTCCACACACTGTGTATCTTTATGAAGGGATTCCTATTCTTTAATTCCTAATAAATCTGAGTCGGCTCATTTTTTCCATATTACTCGGATGAAGACATGACATGAGATATGATTATGATTACATTGTACGCCTACAAGGGTGTGTAACATTATTATCACATATTAGTGTGTCACACATTATATCACACACAGAACAAAACTATATTTATTAGTGACAGGCTAAAGGAAGATCTTCGAATAAAAAAGAAACAACATGGTGGCAGGCAGAGCCTTTAGTCAGTCAGGATTATAGTCTGTCATTATAAAGTTGACTCCAGGCTTGTGAACTCGATGAAGAGCACTTGCAGCCACTTTGCTGATGTGTGATGATCATATCATGCATCATCATGATGTTCATGATGTGCTGGTGGCACTGACGCAAGTCGTGCAACAAAAAAACATCATGCACATTCACCGCACCAGTCATCATCAACATCACAGAGCCACACAGGCCTGCGTTAAATAAAGCTCACCGATTGGGACTTAATGCACAAACATACACTATATGGCCTAAAGTTTGTGGACACCAGACCATTACACTCCAGGCTGTCCTTGAACATCCCATTCCAAAACCATGAGCATTAATATGGAGTAGTTCCCCCTTTGCTGTTATAATGACCTCCACTCTTCTGGGAAGGCTTTCCACTATTGTTTGGATTGTGTTTATGGGAATTTGCTCATTCAGCCACAGAAGCATTAGTGAGGTCAGGCACTAATGTCAGGAGAAAAGCCCAGGCGCAGTTGTCATTCTGATTCATCCCAGTGGTGTTCAATGGGGTTGAGGTCAGGGCTCTGTTCAGGTCACTCATGTTCTCGTGTACACACTGACCTTTGCAAACCGTGTCTTCATAGACCACGCTTTGTGCACAGCGACGTTGTCACGGTGGAAGAGGTTTGGGTCTCTTAGTTTCAGTGAAGGGGAATTCTTAATGCTCCAGCATAAAAAGACATCCTATACAATTGTGTGCTTCAAAGGCTGTGATGGTGTGATGGTCAGGTGTCCACAAACTTTTGGCCATATAGTGTATTTACAAAAGAAAACAAAATCTAATTAAAACAAAGAACAATATTAATATACTAGAACAAAGTTCTAGTAATATAGTCATATAATAGTTTATGCTATTTTTATTATTACATTTTTTACTATATATAATCGTTTACCAACATGAAATGCATCAGATATGTTATGTAATTCTAGTTAATCCATATGTTTCTGTGCTTACATGGCAAAGAAAAAAGCCTAATAGTAGACACTTTCAGGCTCCAGGGGGCAGTGCAAGCAAATAGAAAAATCGAAGAAAAAAACAATTGCCAAAATGTTCTTGAAAGTTGGAAGTAAGTGATTCTTTTTTTTTCCGTTTAGTCCTGTAGTTTGTTTCACTGCAATACATGCTACAAGAATCCTACCGGAAAAGCCCTGATCTTTGGCAAGAATGCCTCCTTGAAGAGATCCCACCCAGATGTTCCCACAGAGTTCATCTATGTTCTGGTTAGGCCTGTTATAGTCATTATGTTAACGTAATGCAGCCATAAATGTACCGGAATGCATGGAATCTTTGCCATATGTCACTGTCTCTTTGTGTGTCTGTGTGTAGGCAGGTTTTTATGTCTTTTTGGGGACCAAATGTCCCCACAAGGATAGGAACATCTGACCTCGTGGGAATATTTGGCTGGTCCCCACAAATAAAACTATTATTATTATTATTATTATTATTATTATTATTATTATTATTATTTCTTACAAAACACCAGTTTTTATTAATTGCGTGTGTGTGTCTGCACACAATCTTCAAACAGCTTGACTATGTCAACTTGACTCACACTGCACACTGTGGTATGCATGAGATTTGTGTTAGATAGGCTACTGCAGTGTAAAACAGGATACTAAATTACAGGATACTACTAAATTATATGCCAGTGTGTGTATGTGTGTGTGTTTCAAGGGATAACCTGAAGTGGGAAAACTAGAGGTGTGGAGACCTTTCTGTGGCCAGCCCTTTAAATAAACCTTATTTAAAACCTTTTAGCTAGCCTCCATTACACCCACACACATTATCCTGTAGAGTATCTCCTCAAACAAATGAATTTATCACATAATGTACCTTTTTCTAGCTGTATGAGTCAAATCAGTTCATCTGCAAGTTCTAAGATAAAAAATAGCCAGGACCATTTCCTACCATAATCAAACTAAACAACCAATTAGGAGCAATCCTAAAACAACCAATCTGGGGCAATTAGGAGTTTCACCCAAAATAGCAAATCAAAAAAAAACATTGTAACATGAGATCACATGCCAGTAGTTTTGTCTTTGTCAGAGTTGTCTTATGGTGAGTAATGACATTAATAGTATGTAGACTAAGCCTGCCAATGATGAAAAACTTAATTTAATAATAATTAATCTGATGCAAATTCATCACTTTCATTTTCAATTTCCACTTTCACTTTACTTTCATTTTTCTGAAATAGAAAAATTGAAATAGTAAAATTGTATACTGTATAAATAAATCACACATATACATATACAGTACGAATGCCCAAAGAAAGAAAAGAATGCAGTGCACTTTTGTGTCATAAATAATTCATCACAAAATGTAACCTATATAAGCAATTGTGATTTTACTGTCCTTTACTCTGCCAGCCATAAGCTTATCAATATCTCACTAACTACTTGCTATGCATCGTTATTTACAATAATAATTAGCATTAAACTTTGTAGCACTGGGTTATTCCAGTCACCAGGTGGACAACAAGATGTGACAGTAGCTACATTCTAGATTATAAGACGGCAGTGTACAGCACCTTCCAGAGCACTTCTTGAGACTAATGGATCCAACTAGTGTACACTTAATGACAGTTAAATTGGTATGAATTTATGAGCATTATATATTATTATATTATATTATATTATATTATTTTTCAGATGCCATGCGAGTCTACAAATCTACACTGGAAGACACTAATTGGCTAAAATGTAAAAGCTTATTGTTGTTAAAAAAAAAGACCAGGTAACAAATATTATACTTGTCATAATGGCCTAAGATCACAGCATTATATCTTCTTAGTATTCTTCTGACCATCGCTGCAGATAGCAACTTGATGAAGAGCAGAATAATTGTAATAAGGGATGGGATTTAAATAAATGCAGTATTATGAGGTGTGATTAGGTGTGCAGTCCCACTATCTGTATCTGTTTAATGCCCCAAATAACCGTATCTGTCTTCTGTAACCAGAAGTGGGCATGGCCTAAACTTTTTTTTTGTAAGATTTGTATTTAATAACAACGAAGAATCACAAACGACATCCTCAATGAACGTACGTTACAATATTTTTTAAAATCATTAAAGTATTTTTTGCTGAGACCCCAGCAAAGACCCCCGAGCTGTGCACAGTGCATGGTTTGTGTGGGCGACGTGGAGCATGGCTCTGCTGGCAACTGACAGGGTGACATTTTAAAAAGGAAATGTTCAACTGAAGTAGTATTTTCACTAGCACGACAAAAAATGAGCACAGGCACACCGCAGCACAGAGGGCCTAGAAGCCCCTAGACCGCTCAGAACAATGACACTAAACAGTGCAAACAAGGAGCAGAGCAGATCTAAAGTCCCTCCCATTGATGAAACCAACAAACATGGCATTGCACTCAATCTACAACCAGTGGGCACAGATTGTGCATAGAAGACCAAGGCCAAGAGAAATCCGCCTCTCAAGCTTGGATGTGGAGCTCCGCCACAACCGTGAACCAGCAGAGGAATGAAAAAAAGCACAAATAGTGTAGTTGCTATTTTTATCTTTATTTGTGTCTGTTTGTTTTTGTTTGGAACACATTATCTGTTTGTTAGGAATAATGCATTTGTATTTGGTTACATCCCTACTCTCTCAGCACACAGCCAATCAAACTGAAATTTATGCCGTCCTAATCTGCAGCTGTCTTCCCATTGCTCACTTGCTCGGTTGAAAAACTTTGGCTGCCATCAATTAGTCAGCTTTCAGCAGGCATCAGCATTAGATGTCATTAAATTTGAATGGTATATCCATCTAGCTATCTGCTAGTATTCTATTTAACCACTAATAAACCACTAGTGGGGCTACATTTACATATAAAGGAATGCTTGGGACCTAAGAATTACCATGTGCACCTATATTCATTTAAAATATAGTTTATAGTGTATAGATAGTGGTAAGAATCACTCAAGAATCATGGCTCATGGACATGAGTGGTGTGATTTGAAATGCTGGTTCATGTATCTTTTCTGTGAGATGTACAACCAAAAAAAATGCTTCAGAATTGATTTTGGTGTGAAGTAGTCTAGGGCATAGTATTTATTTTTGAGAATTCTTCATCTCAGTGATATTAAATTTGGCAAGACTGGTAGACTATTTTATTTAGCTACTGATACTATTATTAGATGATATTCTGTGTGTAATGACACACTAGTTGAGCTGTTTGTTCTTATTTGCTATAGATAAAATAATTCATTTAATTGTATTTAGGTAGTATTTGGTAGGAAGTAGATTGCAACCACATTGCAAGAAACCACATTGCAAGAAAGGGAACAGGACTTATGAAAATACCAATACCAGTAAAATTTTGACTGTTTGACCCTGCAGTGCAGATGCTTTTATTTTTGACCATGAACACGTGACACCTAAACAAAATAGCCATACGCTTCCTGATATTAATTAAAAAGGTCAAGTCTGTTCCCCTTTTGGAGTCCATATGTTTTCTCCAAAAGGAAGCTGTGTGGACATGATTTTTATGAATTATGCATCTGGTGCCACAGAGACACCAAGTGTGTTCTAAATATGTGAGGTCAGTCATGCACCATTCTGTATGACCATGTCCTTTAACGTAATTTCCATGATTCCATGAATTCACATCATTCTAAAAATGCCATAATGACAGATCTATGCAGGCCTCTGTTCCAGAGTTCTGCACATAGATACTAGACTGTCTCATATTCACATTATAGAAGTAAAACAATGTTTAAGTCAAAGACTATACTTTTTTCTGATAATGATAACTAATCATAATGAAAACTATATGACAATGATATGATACTGATAACGATAACTATATATTCCAGCTCTAAGCTTTATTACAGTTGAGTGCAAATTTTTACATTCTCCATTGTTTTTGAATGAAAATAAGAAATTGAACTTCTCTCTCACTCACTCACTCACTCACTCACTCACTCTTAAACTGCTTTATCCTGATCAGGGTCGCGTTGGATCTGCAGCCAATCTCAGGAACACTGGGTATGAGACGGGAATACACCAGGGATGGGAGGTCAGTACATTACAGGGCAGCACATGCACACATTCCCACCTACTGGCAAGCGTTTGAGAAGTGGGAAGAAAACCGGAGAACCCAGAGGAAACCCACAAATAGACGGGAAGAACATGCACAGAAACTCCATACAGACAGTAACCCGAGGTCAGGATTAAACAGGAGACCCTAAAACTGTGACGCGGCAATGCTACGCTGCACCACCAAATGTAATTCTACAGTAACATTTATGAAAAAAAATTAAAAGAAATGAACATATGGCAAAATCAGCAATTGTTTTGCCATAGACCTCTTGGTCAAAAGCCCTGACTAAAACCTTAAAAGATTCATCTTTTGGATTCTGGGCCACTTTTTAAAAAAATAAATATATAAAAAGAAAAAATATTTAAGGAATAACACATGACGGACCATGCTGCTGGGAGAAAATAATTTAAAGTGTGTTATTCCTCGTGGTGATTTTGCCAGCAATTAAAATCTTTAATTTGATTATGAACGTAAGGTCACACTTATTAGCCATTACAAATGTTATAGCAGCTATAAAGACTTGTTCCCTCACCAGCCTCTCTTTTTCTCTCTGTTGAAGTTAATAAGAGAAATTTTTAAAAAATTATGTTACAAAGAAACCGCAAAGCACAAACTCCTCTGTCCTGAAGATGTTCATGTGTTGGAAAACTTACTGAACAAACACTTACTGACCAAGTGCTGACACTTGAGACCCCTTCCATCCATCCATCCATCCATCCAGGGTCGTGGGGGAGCCTGGGGTCTATCCCAGGGAGCTCGGGGCACAAGGTAGGGGGCACCCTGGACGGGGTGCCAACCCGTCACAGGGCACAATCAGACACAAACAATTTGGAAATGCTACAGTGCACGTCTTTGGGCTTGGGAAGGAAACTAGAGTACCTGGAGGAAACCCCCGAAGCAGGGGGAGAACATACAAACTCCGTGCACACAGGGCAGAGGCGGGATTTGAACCCCCAACTCCTGAGGTAACAGTGCTATTCACTAAGCCAGATATTATAAGCCTTTTTAAAAGCCTATAAGCCATTTATTATGAGCCTTAGATTATGTTGCATGTCCACCATCCCTGTGTATGAGTTGTTACTATAGAAACAACAGCGGATTAGAATGAGCGCCTTACTATTGACCTAGCATTTATGTTACAGCTGGAACTACTGTAAAAGCCATGATATTATTGAAAATGAATGCACACTTTCTGATCTGAGAATTCAACCATGCTGTTGCATAATAAAAAAAAAAAATCTAATATTTTTTACTTGTTACCTGTAATAACGAAGGAACAAATTACATTTCTTTGTCTCCTTTCTTTTTTCCCAAAGGATATACATACTTTAGCACTCAGCTGTAAGTACCCTTCAGGGTAAAGGCTTAAACAGAGACAATGTTCGCAGTTGGCGCTAAGAAGTCTTTTTTTTATTCATTAAAAAGTGGATAGAACTGTATTCTCCTTAAGAACGATATTTCCTGTTTTTGCAGCATTACAGAGAGTGAAAGTAATCTTTTCCTTTTCATGTTTCCCTCTTTCATGCTGCACATGGCTTGCTATTTTAAATAGGAACTGAAAATGCTAAGGCAAGAAAATGTGCCTTCTGTTTGTATCTCTCAGACCTTGTTCAATGTCGCTCTGTTTGCAAGATGCTGTTAATGCGCCCTTAATATAAACAAGAGAGTAAGTAACTGTGGCTATAACACATAGGAGTAGAAAGATGAGGTAAACAAACTTTTCTCCCATTATTTATATGAAACTCCTTTCTAAATCTGCCTTTCGGATCCTGTGTGCTCCCAACACTATCTAGTGTCAGCACGCTTTGTATTCTCTCTCCTCCCTCAGGACATTACCCACAATGAAAGCAGAGAAACAAAATACATAGACAATGGCTGTAATGTAATCTTGGAGACAATTTTTTTTTTTTTACAATAGTGGTAAATATTTTAGCATAGCTTTTAATATATTTCCTGTGAAAAAACAGCTGAAAAAAGCAAACAAACATGCTTTTGTGATTGATGAAAGCTTGGCTCGGAAGTCAGGCTTAGTACAAAAGGAATGGTGGTGAGACAATAGCAGCTAGTGTGAGAGAGAGTGTGTATTATGAATTGAGGCTGGGGGAACCAAGTTTCTTCCATAGTTCTGATAGTCTGTCTTACTTTCCTTTTCAAATTCTCTCTCCTTCTCTTTTACAATGCACACACTCACCCACACATACACATTACTTAGACACACATACAAATACTCCATTCTAAACTAGACATTAGCGAATAGACAGCGAGATAGTGAGCTAGTGAGTAGGGGCTTGTGAGAGAGAGTGAGGGAAGGGAGGGAGAAAACTGGAGGCAATCCCGCCCACTCTTGCCCTCGCCTTATAAAGGACCTCAAGAATGGGAAAGACCTGCTGAGGAATACAAGCCAACAACTTAGAAAACAGAGGGAGACCCAGAACGGGAGAGAGAGAGGGAGAACGAAGAGAGGAAGTGAGAAAGGACTTTAAAAAAGGCTGCACGAATGGATGAACAGCAAGGTAGGGCATGCACAACCTTTCACATGCACACTTTCTTGCATATGTGTGATCTGGCTGGTAAAATGTAATCACGGTTGGTTGGGAAAAGCCACAAAAAGCTGGAGGTTAAGTTGAGGTTTTCAGGTTTTGCTTAGGTCCAGATGGTTTACAGATGCTTTCCCCTGGTGTGGAAAAAGACTTAGTAATGGTCATATCAGAACACAGGGTGTATATCTTATTCAGATGCTTTAATGTCTAAGGCAAATACAGTACTTTATTTTACTTTATTTTTCATTCAGCATAAACCACTATCTGAGAATTCACTAAATATAGGAATTGGACCGGTTTTTCATATAAGATAAATTGAATATACACTGATCATTCAAATGTTACTACAAATGTTACCGCAAAAAGATCAGTGGAAAAATCTTCAAAGGACCTAGCAACGCCTTCTAAAATTTGCATCTACCCAAGAAAACAAGCAGTATCAGTCAACCTGTGAGTCTGTGAGAAACTAGTCTATGTTACTGGAAGCTACTGGAATATTTTGCACCCAGCATTAAGGCATTAGCAAGTCTCAGAGACACTGAAGTACATTGTTGGATGCTTGATTTAATATTGTCTTTCCATTAAGGTCAGATGAGCAGGTAATGGAGGTTATGGAGCTCCTGTAAAGGATACATGATACACTGAATGGGCGTCTAATGTGTCCATACTTGGCTGCTGAGCTCTGTCTAAACAATTGTAGCTGACAAGGAGTCTAGGAGGGGGTGGGGAGGTTGCTTTATTGCTGGAAATGCTGAAGTCTGAGACAATACCTGTATGTGTCTGAGGAGAGAATGAGAGAAAGACCGTTATGTAACTCAGAGGTTCACTCTGCTAGTGCACACAGATCATCTGGAAACTAAGCACGCCCACATGAGAAGACAGAATGCAGACAACGTTTCCAACTAATGCATGTATTAAAGGGCAGAGAGTTTAAAAAGGAATTTAAAATGGCATTAACCTAAAATGGGACATGTTAAATGTTTGAGAGCATATTTACCATTCTCATGTTACAGAATAGATCTACTCACCATCCACTATCCATCAATAAGCCCCTTATTTTTCTCTTCTGGGGAACCAGACTTCTGTGCTCTCGTCCTTGGACTTCCCTTATTATTCTAGTCATGTGTCAATTGAGGAAGTCCCCCAAGAGGGGCCTGGGTGATTCCCTTTTTCAACAGCTATTGTCAGTATTTATGACAAGCAAGGCTTCCCTGCTAGAGAGGAAATGCCTACAGACAAGCAAAGCCCATACAGAACAAAATGATTAATGACCAAAATGAATGCTGCTAATGACAAGATTATGGATAATTTATAAAAAATGAACAATAATAATAATAATAATAATAATAGTAATAATAATAATAATAATAATAATAATAATAACAATAATAGTAACAGTGCTGCTCTTTTTAATTGCACTTGGATGACAGAAAACACCACACTTCATTGTTATCATCATTAAAAACTTGCTAGAATTTGAAACAGTCCATATCAGTAATACGTGCAACAGTGGCTCATAATGTGTAGCATGCTTGGCACAAATAATGTGTGGAGGTGTCAGTGCGTGGGTGACATGTAACACGCAACACATATCTTTGACATTTAGTGTGACATTTTAGGCCATGGTCACCAGATTGGTTAAAGCTGTCATTCTCAGGAGCAGAAATGATGTGTTTGCTTAAAGTGTTGATGATTGTTGTGGTAAATCAATGTAGTCATTTCCTGTGAAAGGAATGTGCTGGGCTGCAGAAAACTGTTGTTAAAACACTGAAAGCTTCAATGCAGATAATAATTAACATTATACATTATAATGTTTATGTATATGTACATGAAAGCTTAACAGCAGTTAGTAATAACCCAAATCTGAATTAAATAACATAAATATTACATATTTTAATACATTACATAAATAATTCAATAATAATAATATATTACATAAATAATACAATAAATTGTATACAGTCATATAACATAAGTTCAGACATAAGAAAAAAAACTCTAGCAATGACTACAAACTCAGGAAAGTATTGTTTCATGTTCAGCTCATTCATATTTACCTTGACACTGTTATGAGCTACATTCTGGCACTAACTTGCTCAGAATAGCAGCATGTGGAGGCACCAAAAGCTAAGTTAGAAGCAGCATGCTGTTAGTAACTATGCCTTTGTCATGGTGGAGGTCGAAATTACAAACATACAAAGGAAGAATTGAATTCACAGGCCTTCCACTTCTATAAATTAAAGTGATTCCTCTGAAAAATTTAAAGCTATTTCATATAAATGTGGTGACTGGAGTCTTAAGAAAATGTGATTCAGTATGTACCCCTCCACCCAGAGCTTCCTTTAGAGGAAGTTTTGTCCTTATCCTGGCGTTGTGTTATGAGACAAATTAAGGAGTGTCACTGCAGGGAAGTGAGGCACTGTGAGTTGTAGTTTGAAAGGACCCAGTGTTGTTGTATGGATGACTTTATTACTGATAGCTTTATCACCAGTGAGCTAGTTCAAATCCTGAGAGCTCAGAATAGCATAAACAGAGGGACATATTTTTAAAGACTTGGTGGCATTCCTTTTTAGCCAAAGTAAATTTGAAATTGGTTCCTTTTAGAGAACTGACAACAAGAAAAAGTTTTCAAATGAAAGGTAACACAAAGTTGTCTTATTTCGTTGTTGAGACAAGGCCATTGTGTTTTGATGACATCATGGAAAAGTGGAAGGGGGGTTGTGGTGCATGTGTAGCTCCGTCTTGCAGCCATTAGTCATTTCAAAGACAGGCCACATAGCACAGACTTGCTGATTTCTTCTAACAGCACAACAGTTACTCATCTAACATTGCCTATCAGAGCAGGCATTTGTCACGTTTCAGAAATATATCTTGTCCTACCTCAACTAAAATTCACCTAAAGCAAAGATTTGAACATGCTGTTGCCATAAAATGGTTTAGCAGGTGTGTGACAGGAGAATAAAAAGCCAGAAAAAGATGTCTAAATCCAGCTGCCTTAATAAATTCTTTAAAAAAAAAAAAAAAAAACATCAGCCACCAGAAACAATTTCCTGTAATTAGAGAGGAATTGTAATGATCTCTTTTTAATTTTGTCCAGATCTTCATCTGCAGAGTTTAAGCACTTGTTTGAAAGGAAATCTAAATAGAACAAAAAAGTTAACATCATAAGTATTACCATATGTAGTCACATATGGTCAGTGATCTGTGATCTGCTGGAAAACATGTAACATGGGACCACCCAGACATGCACCTCTAACCTTGCATGACAGTTGCCTTTTTCTAGACATTACTTTTTAACTGTAAGCACAACTCTTGTGGTGAATTATAACCTATTCTTGTAACATTTTACTTTAAAGGGGTTTCCATCACAAGTCCATAACATTTCTTTTAAAATGTCTAAGATTCTTTTAAACTCACTCGATTGTAGCCTTATCTTATAGTCAAACTGCTCTATTCAGTGCAGTGGAAAAGCTAAGTTCAGTGATTGAGACGATGTTTGTGGCTAAAACACTTGACACATGTCTAACACAAAGTGCAGACAAAAGCAGATAATGCAGGGTTTTGTCAGCCTGACAAGTAGATTACTGGAATGTGTTGGCTCAAGACCTCATGTTTGGCTAAAGGTATACTCGAAAACATGCACTGTCATCAAAATAATCCCTATCATCATCATTAAAGAAATGATTTAACCTCCACTCACCATAACGTAATCTCAGATACACAGATGCTATGCCTCCTCCTCCTCATCTCTCCAGGACATTATAGAATCTATCATTATGTAAAAATTGAGTTACAGAGCCCACATACATTTATCTAAATGTACCAATCCTCATCAAACCAATCATAATCTCCAGAAAGGTCCACTCTAATTCTGAACTCCATCCTCATTGTCTACAATTTGCAAATTCACCTGTCAACCAATGGATAGAAAAAATAAATGACCACTAATGACCTAGAGACAGATCTATTGAGTTCCTAAGTTCCTATTTTTTTCAGTAATATAAAAAATAGCAATTATTTCTTTTACCACAGCAATTTGCCAGTGCTAAAATTTTGTTACTTATAAAAGAATGACACTTTATATGTTTTCTCTGCATAGTTATAGTGATTGTTGAAAGAAGTTAGTTCCTGTTATAACTTATTTCATAACAGCTATAAATGTTCCCTCACCAGCTTCTCTTTTTTTCTCTCCGTTGGGGTAAATAAAGCAAAAACAAAAATAAGCAGCTTGTCATGTTACAGAGAAAGCCCTCTTGTCTGACTGTTTCAAATCTCTGATAGTGGCATTTCTTCCAAAAATGCTAAATAACTATCTCCTCACAAACTTTACCATATCAATTATTCACAATTTTTTTTAAAAATCGTTTGTGTGGACCATCTGCACACACATCCCTGCGTAAGTTGTTACTATAGTACAGATAATATATTAGAATGAGCATATTGAAATAAACCTATGCAGTCAGTACTACTCCAGAGTAGCTGAGAGTTCATTTTAAAATTAATCAATGCCTCTGGATCAATCAGAATTCAACAGACGCTGTGGTGTAATAAATAATATGAATGTGTATTTATTTAGCCATCAAGTACCATATTTGATCTATTTCAAATAAAATTATTTTTTAGATAATTTTAGAAGAGCAAAATAATTCAGTTCCTCTGGAGCAGTGATTCTCTGACCTTTGTGGATACTAAGTGTCACTTCAAACTGCTGCTCTAGAGTAAACCTTTCCATAAAGATTCTGTTCTATATAATGCTGTTCAAGGACCATTTATCATAACAGTGTCATGGCCATGACCAGAATTAGCTCTAAATGTCATAACAGACAGCATGAAAAATGTCCATATCCATTTTAGTAAGAGTGTTATTGTTATATAAAACAAACTGTTAGTGCAATGCTAAAACTGTCCAATTTCAGTAATTAGTGCTTTAAGAAACTCTGATTTATTGCTAATAGATCCCCTTAAATGTAATCCTACTCAACTATGGAAGGTATAAAGCAGGATCTACTGTTATTTACTTTGGAGTTTTGACACAGTTATACCACAATCTATGGATTGCACTACTTCAGCCAAATGAGGATAAGTACAGACAAGCCTCACTAATGATGCAGATATCCGGCTATGCCTGCTTCAATTCTAGACACCCCGGCTTCACTACAGACTCTCTTTGCACGTGTAAGACACAGTGTGGTGAGGATAGCAAAATACACAGGAACTACAAGAGCAAATTCCTGTTAATAAACATAAACTGAACTACCACAGGATACATGACTCTTAGCTAAGGGTGGCCATTGCTCAAGGACAGAAGATTACCTACTCAGAGAGGGTGAGTGTTTCCTCACTTCTGTTACAATCTAGGTAGAACACATTTTTTTACCGTGATATATCAAACATTAGTTTATACTAAAAGTGTATATCAGAACTTGTAAATGTGCTCTTATGGCAGAATATTAGATTAATACGTAGGTTCGTACATGCTTATTTGTTTCACTGTCTCCATAGTAATGGCTTGCATTTCCTGAATAAACTTCAAGCAGAAGCCTAGAGTGTTTGTTACTGATCTGGCACTGGAGTCTCCAGGACTTCACTGGAAATTACCGTTTCCATAAAACACTGCTCCCTTGGGCATCACACTGCCTCTGGGATATAGGACAGTGGTGTAAGATAAGATCGTAAGATTTGAATAACTACACATTTTTCAGAGCAAGTTAGTATCTAAATACACAGGCTTTGTTCCCTTTTGTTTTAAATACCGGTTGAAAACAACAATGTATATAACAGATCATTTCAGTTCTAAGATCTGATTGGCTGAGCCATGTTCAAAGCCATGTTAAAATCCTCACACCTTTGACTACATCACAATAATTTAATTCTGTGTTAATACAAAATTTAAACAATGACAGCAAAAAAAGTTATGCTCCAGCCATTGTTGTGTCCACAGAATACCTGAATCATTGCCTGTTATGCTGCTTAGCAACCAAACCTTACTGCTAAGACTACCTTGTTGGTGGAAGAATTGTTTATTGTGAATATCATTAAAAATAAATTACTGAACTCTGGAGTTTATCATATTGGTTTTATCACTGTTTTATAAAAGCAATAAGTCATTCGAGGGCATGAATCACAGTGATTTTATCACAGGTAAGGGAGTTTTAGGCAAGAACATATGTCCTGTAATATATGTCCTTGAATGGTTTATAGATTTAATTGAAATCAATGTATAAATATCATAGTGAAATATCATAGACTTCTAAAGTCAAGACTTTTAGAAATCCTTTGACTTCTTGTCTAAAAAAATGTGGTGACACAGTTATGTGCTTACAGTTAAAATAATGTTTAGTAAGTGGTGACTATTCAAAATACAGTGTTACATAGCACAGTGTTACTGGTCCTTGAAAAAATAATAAATATCATTTTTGCAGTTTTCAAAAAAGGAAAGGAGGAACCTGAGAATAGGTTGCCTGTAGCTCTGACATTAGTTACAAGCTGAAAAGTGGCTGGCTCCATATGGTATACATGTGATCTGACATGTATGAGGTGAGGAGAAGACATTGGAGAGATGGCTGTATGACAGCAGTATTTAGTGGAAATACTGCATCATATGACTTCATATGACTTCATGACTTTGTTGAAAAGTCTTGGGACACATGCTCAAGATGGTGGCCATGATGTTCTCACTGCCATTGTTGGTTAGGAAATGTGAAATAGAACAACCATTTCATGATGATGCAGCAATTAACGGTCAAGCTGAAGTTAGTTGTCTAACATTCTGAGGGAGCTCGACAGTAGATGGTAAGACAACATTTTGATAGTTTGTTCAGTTTGATTTGATTTTTTGCTTTCTTATTAGTTATTAGTTATATTAATTGAAAGCAGTCTGGTGGGACATGAAAAACGGCCCTGCTACTAATATAACAATAGTGCCAAAAGCTAAGATTTAGTTGTATTATTAGAGAGATGTATCCACAGCCATAACACACAATTTATTAGTTTATCCTGGGCTGTTCCTGTGATGGGGTTAAACCCAGTTTGCTGCAGGAAGAAACATAGTTGGACCAATGTTTTTTTGTAGAATTTTATAAATTGTCTATAGTTATTCATTCCTATAGATTCTTGTTAAGTGCCCTGACAGCAGGTATTCTTATTGTGCCTTTAATGACTTAGTCAGATTAATTAAATATGTTTAGTAATAGTCCTGATATTGCAGACATTATATAATTCAGTAGAAATTCAATTTATCTGGGGGGGATTTAATAAGTGCTCATTAAAAAATCTGGGTTGCTAAAACAGCAGGCTTACAGTTTTCTTTATTATGCTCATAATCTTTCCACTAAGCAAAATTCAAAAGGTCATTTTTACTGGATTGTGTTGAAATCTATGGGTCTATCAGTGCTTGGGTTCTGCTCAGTCTAGTCAATGCTCTAGGCAGAAACCCAGCTTAAATAAATGTCTGCTAAAGTATGTGTCTGTGCAGCTCCCAGAGCCTAGCATATATTTTATCATATTATCTTTTTTCCTGCAATTATTTTATTTCTAAATAAAACCTGTTTGTTCTGTCTTATCTGTGCTTAATTTTCCAAGTAATTTGCTTGTGGGTTAGATGATTGTACCATGATGCAAATATAATTTCATAATTACTTTTTCTCATGTAGTATTTACATGCTTGATCTCATTCTACAGGACTAAACAGTGGACTGAGTAGTGGGAATAAATCTGAAAGGTTGTCAATAAAGCTCTCTTTAATGGTTGAATGATTAATGATTAACTACTTGTAAATGGGGTTGCAGGAAAAAAACCCATCATTGACTAGACAAGATAGTGGCTTGAAATCTCACTGAGGCAAATAGATATATTTAAAACAGCAGTTCCAAAGGAAAAACAAAGTCCAGCATGCAGCAGTACTGGTGAATAGGTGATATTTGACTTAACCTTATGGAGTTAAGAATGCTGATATCAATTAATTGTTCTCATTTTCCATACATTGCAACAGTTGCAACTGTTATGGTTGACGTTTTACACTCACAGCCAAACTTAAAAAATCTGTGCAGTGAAAAAAGAACTAAAATACTAAAACAATATTTTTTAAAACAAATCAAGGATGTTGCCTGGTAAAAAAAAAAAAAAAAGAAAAGACTAACAAACAGCACAGTGCTAAAAAGGAAGTAAGACTGCCAGTGATAAGAGTGGACTATTGTCTTTACTACAGTTATGCACTCTAGTGATTGCCCTGGTTTAGAATGAGTTTAATAGGATAGATAGGTTTTGATTATGAGAGCAGATAAGGATTCCTGTTTTGTTAAACTATAACTAGCAGAATGACTTATTGTTAAGATCTATTAATGCATTTTTGAAAGCATGTATTGCTGTAACACATAACACATTGTATAAAGATGATCTTAATATTCAAATTCAAATAACTTCAAATTCCACAGTAATGAGAACTGCATGAATGACGTCATTCTTAGATGTTGCTATGGTAGTAAGTGAGTAAACTTGAGGAGAATAAATATTGCATGCTTAGGTTTTTGGAGTGCCTTAAAATAAATGTCAAACTTGCTGAAATGTGACTATCGGTAAGCACTTTGCTTACACAGCTGAAGAAAGACCATTAGACACATCATGATACACACAAAAAACTTTTCTAGAATATTTCTAAGCTGACGAACAGTACAGTTTCCCCTTGATCATACACACATAGCTATTAGTGTGAAAAGTGTGATCTTTTTTAATGATATGGCTGTGAAAAATCAAAGGCCAAACCAGATCAGAAACTCCAACCCCTTTTCTAAACAGTGGAGAGCAGCAGGATCTGATTAAGAGTAGACCTGTAAACAAAATGATAGCTTATTCCTTGTATGATTTTCCACAAAGCTCACAGTCCACATAGATTTATCCAGGTGTCTCTTTTCATAGTTTTCCCCACTACTCTGTCTAAACAGTGAACTATTTCAGCATAACAAGCAATTACTCAGAAGGAAATTAGCCAAGCAGTTACTCAGAAGGAAATTAGCCAATTATGTTCCACACAAAATAGTTAAAAAAAAAAAATTAAAAAAAAACAGCGTTACCAAATGTCCAAATCTAAACTTGGCATCCTAAGTAAACCATAATATGAGTTTGCATTTTAATAACAAGTTTACAGTTTTTGGTTATGGACAGCTGGCATCAATCCATCTCCTCTCACTGTCTTCCATAGAAATGAAAGTCAAGAATCCGTGGCACAGGGCGCAGATCATCTTCGTCGCTACCGTTATTGCAGTGGGAATCATCATAATGGTGGCCATTGCAGTAGTACAACACAAACCTCTACATCAGAAATACAAGGTATGACAGCTAGCATGGGCATGTGAATTAATTTATAGAATTCAGTTATTAGGAAGTCAATTATTCAAACAATATAGACAAAAATTCACAGAACATATTTATTGCAGAACTCCTGCATGCATACTTGCTGAACCAGATACACAAGGTCATATTTAAGATTCATATGTTTAATAATTTCCCAAATATTACCAAGATTGATTTTTTTTTCACGGTAGGAGCAACAGTTAAGGAGCTACAGTATGAGTGTGACATGCTCTGGCAGTTTATAGTCCTGATGCATTATCCTGATTTTTATTTTTTCCCCTTTCTTTTACGCCTGTCTTTTGCAGTACGGGATAGTCCTTGATGCGGGGTCTTCTCACACATCTGTTTATATCTACGAGTGGCCAGCTGAAAAAGAGAACAACACTGGCATGGTTCAGCAGAAACATGCGTGCAATGTAAAAGGTAAAATAGAACACTAGATTTATTGGCAGTGTCCAAAGGAAAGGTCGTCCATCTTAATTAAAAGGTCACATTCTTTCCCATAATCAAATTATATCTCAGCAATATTGCATCCACAATGTTGCGATTGTCTCTTCCATAGTAAAAGTGCTCTGTTGTCAGAGTTTCCTTGAATAAGTAAATCACTCTTCTTTGCAACTGACACCATTTTTAAAAGGCAAAGGGATCTCCAGTTACTCTGAGACTCCACATAAGGCTGGTGAGTCACTGAAGGAGTGTATGGATGAAGCCAAGGAGACCATACCTAAACAGAGACACCATGAAACTCCTGTATACCTGGGAGCCACAGCAGGCATGAGACTACTCAAGTAAATACATCTTAATGTTATCCAAATATTTAAATAGAATCATAATGTATAGTATACTTCAGATAAAGAGAGATGCTCATTTAGTCTGATGATCCTTAGCAGTTAAACTATTAATCATTCCTTTTAAGTGATCTACTATATTAGGGGGAAGTGGGGTTTATTGTTACATATGCTTAATCTGGCTGTTGTAGCTCTTGAATCAAATAAGTGAAAATAGTCAACCTTGTATCTAATAAAAAGAGTGTCCTGCACAAAATTAATAGAACATTATGAAATTTCTTTATTTTTATAACGAGATATAAGGGTATACATATGTGGCAACCAACCCTATCATGGCCTTGGTTATCACTTGACATTGAGCAATAATTTAACTGACTAAATTCAAAGGAATTTAGGGATTTTTTTTTTTTTTCCAAAAAAAAAATTCTTGAATAATGGAGATATTGAAAAATATTTTTCAATTAATTAAGATTAATTACAATATACTGTATATTAAGACATTCATGACATTTTTATGTGTACATGTACGTACCCTATACATTCTGCATTTATAGTTGCATATACATTTTATATCCTACTAAACATGTAACATTACACACATGTAAGTATCAGTCCTTTGCACACATGTAACCTACTTTGCACCATACAGCACAACCCCATACTGTCGAGGAACAAGTGCACATGCACATTTACGAGCAGTGGCACAGCAGATAGTAATGTCTCCTCACAGGTCCAGGTTTACTCCACGTCAACTCTCTTGTGGCCAGAGAGAGGATAAAAAGACAGAGGTCCTCTGCCCATATAGCTTAACATTTTATTATCAACATTTTTAAACAGAATAAGTGTACTGGACATATACGTGCTGTGACAACCAGCCCAGATGACAACCAAACCCATTCTCCCCTTTATTGCTAGTATACTAATGACACAATTCATGTTCTTTTTAGCTCTGTACACCAGCACACTGGATCTGAAATTAATAGTGACCATTATCGAAAAGTATTGAAAAGTATTTAAATTTATTCTAGGTAAGCCATGGGTGTGCAATGTTGGTGAAACTAAGCTCACTTGTTCAACATTTGATGATGTGTCTGCAATTGCCAACAGCAGAATGAATTCTGAAAAGGACAAAAGTCTTTGCAGTCTCACATATTCTGCTGACCATAGTGGGTGGTGCCACAAACATGCTGTTATGACAACAATGGAACTTTGCAGGGCCATAAAATTAGAATATTATTGACTGGTCAAGTCAATCATCTGACCTAAGCATGAAATTACTGAAGAATGAAGCTTCCAAAACAAGAAGGAACTGAATGTGGCTAGTAAAGCATCACCCAGCAAGATTCAGTGTCTTTTCTATTATTATCATTCAATTCCTTTGGTCCCCATGGACTATAGGTAAAATGTTTGTGATCTTTATATAAATGCAAGCACCCTTCAGGTTAAATCCACTGTGCTGGAGTACAGTGCAAAACAGCAAACTGTAACAATATATACAGTTACTTATTGACGGTGCTATAGCTATAACTATTGATAACACAGTGTGTCTTGTTAAGGATGGACAATAACAATGCCTCCGAAAAGGTGTTGGAGTTTGTGGAGAAGTCTCTTCAGACTTACCCATTTTCCTATCAGGGAGCTCGTATTATCACTGGTCAAGAAGAAGGAGCTTTTGGCTGGGTCACTGTCAACTACCTGAGTGATAACTTCAGAAAGGTAGAGCAGAAATTCCAGTGTTCCAAAACTTTTATTACTTAGCAAAGCATAAATAAACCAATTAAGTGTTGTTGTTTATTATATGTACACTGTATTTGCTAGGTAGTCTGAGAATGCTAGTATATTTGTATTAAAGTGTGTGTGTGTGCACGTGTGTGTGTGTGTGCACGTGTTAATGTGCAGGCTTCAGGGACTGTGGGAGCTCTTGACCTAGGTGGAGCCTCCACTCAGATCACCTTCGTGTCTGGGCAGCAATTGGAGTCTTCAGACAACTCTATTGATTTCCGGCTCTATGGAAAAGATTATCATCTTTACACTCACAGTTTTCTTTGTTATGGAAAGGACCAAGTGCTAAAGCTTTCTTTGGAAAAGCAAATACAACCAAAACGTACTATGGTGAGATATTTGTGATAAATGAGAAAATTTACATCACATATTAAGCCAATCTTATATTCCTGTATTTTTATCTGTTCTTTCCTAAGACAGATAACATAATTCTGGAGGACCCTTGTTTCCATCCAGGCTATAATGTCACTAAGAGCTTTCAGAGAGTCTTTGATAGCCCCTGTGTCAAAACGGTCAGAAGTTTCGAGAGACAACAGAATCTCATCCATATAGGCATTGGGAATTGGAATAAATGCCAGGAAGCAATCAGGAACGTCTTTAATACTACTTACTGTCCATACTCAAGATGTTCCTTTAATAAAGTCTTCCAGCCCCCCTTGGAAGGAAAATTTGGGGTAAGGATGTTCAGGAAAAACATGGGATACTTGCATTTGTGCATAAAATGAATGGAATACACTGAGAAACACAGTCAATATTTCTAACTGACATGTATTTGTCTTTTAGGCATTTTCTGCTTACTTCTTCGTGATGAACTTTTTAAATCTGACCACTAACAGATTAGAAGAGGCTAAAGAAAAACTGGCAACTTACTGCACCACTCCCTGGAACACTGTAAGGCCTTTTCCCTCAAACCTGAAAAAAACATTAGTCTGTTTATGTCACCATTAAACAGATTCTCATATCAAACTTGGTCCACTGTTACAGTTAAAGAAAAAACATCCTGAAGTGAAGGAGAAGTATCTTGCAGAATATTGCTTCTCAGGTACCTATATCATTACCTTACTGGAAGAGGGATACAACTTCACTTCTGACAACTGGGCAAACATTGAATTCATCAAGAAGGTATGCAAAGATCATTAAAGTGCTATTTGCCCATTTGTTTGAAAGCATAATTGATTGGGTTTAAATTTGATATCACACATGGTTGATTTTGGCTGTCAGTATGTGACAAAATGTTTTGTGCCTGTGCAGATTGGGGAGAGTGAAGTTGGCTGGACACTGGGTTACATGCTGAACCTGACAAACATGATCCCTGCAGAAGCTCCAGACACTCCACTCCTGCCTTATGGGGGCTATGTCACACTCATGTTCTTCCTCTCTCTCCTGATTATTGTCTTTGTCATACTTGGTTGTATATTCTTCTGCCGACCATCTGGCCCAAACCATAAAGAAATCATTTAGATATCAACAGGCACTGACATTCTACTGTCTGTCCTTATGGAACATATACATCTGAAGAATGAATCCTATGGGACTGAAAACCACTTTTTAAACTCTTTTCAAGAGTTTTAAGCTCTGTGTTTTAATAACAGGTCAGTGCCAGACAATAGAGACTTTATACCTCATTTGAAGGAGACAAAGGCTGAAATCAAGGATTTGAAAACCTGTTGAATTGGGAGACATGATGTGTATTCATGTTTTTGATTTCTAGTTTTTAATGGCTGATTCAAAAAATCTCAGGAGTAAAGATTATAACTGAAATTGCAGAAGGCTGGAGGTTTCTTCTAAAAGAAAATGTGCACTGATATATATTTATATTGTGTGCCTTCAATCCTTATGAAGAACCCATATTAATCCTTGCACAAACAAAAATATTTTATTCAAAATGTGATATAACTGCGTGACAGGAAAAAGCAGGTATAGCAGTATAGCCCTCTAGCTACGTTATGGCCATATATAATGCAATATAATGAGTAGTTATAGTATTAATTAATTACGATGTTTCTGCAAGCACACTGTTTCTTTTACTGAAAATAAGACACAGATATGTTTCATTTTTGGGTCTTTTTTTTTATCCAAATATATAGTGTTTTTATCGTATATTAAATATAATGATGATAGTTGTTCAAAATGACAGATCGTTTGGTCAAATGGAGGCACATTCATTTAAAAGCACTGTGTACTGTCTAATGTTGTTATTCTTGTGACATGCACACTACAGACCAAAAGTATGGAAGCAAGCAAGTAACAACCAATAAACAACAAACTGCATATTTATTGAGATCTAGTTTAACCAAAGATTCTTCTAATAAAATGACTTTGGTATGCACTGCTGTACTCTCATTCTAAGGTGTTTGGTGACAATAGTCCCTTATACTCACCAGTTCTTAATAATTTACCAATAATTTGATTCAAATGTAACATGATTCAAGTCATCATTAGTTGTACACTATTTCCACAGACATTTAGTCAAATTAAAAAAAAAAAAGTTAGTGTTGCTTCCAAACATTTGGCATATAGTGTACATGAAGCATACTGTATACATGTGGCATACTCTGTGTAACAGATATAGATTGGTGATAAAATATAAAGTATGTTAATATGGTGATGGCTCACCACGAACAGCTTCAATGTGCCTTGGCTTAGATGCCTCTGGACGTGTACTGCAGGGATGAACACTATTGAACAATATTACCTCAATCAGTGTTTTGAAGATGGTGGTGGAGAACACAGTCTAACACATCGGTCTGTTGACTGTGAAGGCCATAGCATATGATTTACATCATTATCATAGTCATCAAGCCATTCAGTGAACCCTCATATACTGTATATACAGTATGTATATTAGAAGCAAAGTTGCTTACATTCTTTAGATCTTTATTTTTAGCAATTCAGCATGTCAAAGTAATAAACAGCTGTCATGCCTTACAAAGGTTTACAGTGAGCCACAATTCCACAGGAATATAATAAATACACATTGCCACTGTTCTTGAAATACATAATATGAATTATTGATTTGATGATGGGTGTCCATGGGTATGATGTTTATTAGGATTAGATAAAAGCCCTAAAATGCCACTATATAGATAATCAATTTGCGTATATATTTTTTTAATGAGAGCATTAGTGTGAAGGCTGTGGCAATGCATTGAAATTTAAGATTAGTACTCTGTATATCCATATATGCTTTCTTTCCATAAATTGCCATTATAAGGTAGTGTATTGTATTAGAACATTCTATCTGGGTTAAGAATGAATGGGATATTCATTAAGATCACAATATATTCAGCTGTATTAAACATAACTGTCCAATACAAAACAAATGCAGCATAAAACATTTTCATCTAGAACTCTGAATTAGATGCTACGTTATGCAGTCTTGTGCTTTGATGCAATAAATAAAAGATGTAGTCAATGTTCATCTCATACCTCATATTTTGACAGTCTCTGTAAATATCAGCTGAAGAAGTATTGCATAGTCCACTCATCCAAATCTGCAATCCTACATAGATTTATCTTCCTGTGTAGGTGCTGTTATTTCAGTCACACTGATTTTGATCTTGTGACATGAAGCAAACATCAGGTTAAGAAAAACATGCTGTTTTACCATTGCAGTTTCCTGTCTTGCTAGAGCGAACATGTAGCGTTTCAGTGTGTGTGTCTCTGTTTCCCTCTTGTGGCTTCTTCCTGTTATACACCATAGAGTGAAGCTGCAGGAGATACTGATCCCAGTCCTCTGGGAGCAGCAGCAACAGGAAGCCCAGGCAGATAGTGGACACGGCAATGATACGCACACTGTTGAACTGGATTTCACACATGTAGCGGTCTATTACTGGAAAAAGGAGAAAGAAGCACAGCAAAGTCAAAGTCAAAGTCACTCACTTTAAGTGCCTCTAATATCGGCGTAGTTACACATACACTATACAAGCAATTATAATGTAACTACTGAGGAATGTGCAAGCAGACAAGTGTACCTTGACAATTCTAACATGACATTAAGAAGTTTGTGTTAGACGGCTTAATACCAATCTGTAATTTTGAACTACATATTAAATAGACTGGAACTGCCAAAGCGTAATTTCTATATAAATTTGCACTTGCACTTCCACTTGGTCAGCTCTTGTGTAAAGAGTACATAGAGTACACAATCAGAAGGATTTTTTATTTTTTTTCCAAAACAAGCAGTTCCTAACGCAAATGCAATTAGACACATCCGGTCACGACTATCAAGATGCACGTGTGTACTTCCACAAGCCAAAAGCTGATACACAGATATCCCACTGTAAACTAAGGATGTAACTGCATATGTGTACATTATCCAGAATTAACAGATATTGTATTATAAATGGATACAAATATAGATATTAACTATTCTGTTTGTTTTTTAAATCGAACTAAATACTACTATCTAACTACTTGCGTAACTACCTATGTTGTTAATGTGCCTTTGGAGTGCAATTATCAGCAACCAGAAAGCATCATTGCACCAATTACTTAAAAACTTATAATGTCTGTATGAAGCCGTAACCAAAAAAATTTGCACATCTGAAAGATTGACAGGCAAAATTTCTTTACAAGGAGGGAAATTAAACAATGACATGGCAGTATTGTGTCAGAGTTCAGTTTGTTCAACTAAAAGAATTATATTTGACTTACAGACAGATTTCATCTTTCTGTTCTCTAATTGAAAATTGGTGTACAGATTTAGTTGGTTCAAGTTCATTCAAGTCTTGTCGACTCTTGACTGTCTATTATGGAGTTACTCTACAAATTCAATAGATAGTAGCCTATAACATAAGTCAAGTGTGAAAGACTTTTGACTAAATTTTGTTTTTTTATTAATGTTATCCATCCCCAACTAAATCTATGATAATTCAGTGATGTAGCAGAGGATGAGGAACTGTCAAAGCCAGAATTTACAAACTGGGTGAGAGTGCTGACGTTTCTCTCTCCGGGATTTTAAATGTAAGAAAGAAAGAAAGACTTTTCAGATCTAGGCCATAACCACTTCAGGTTTAAATGCAAATAAAGATACAGATACAGACATAGGTACAGATAGTGGCATGTCGTTGCAGCCCTAGTGTAAAATTCTTAGTAGATACACTGTAGCTGCATGTATAGTTACAATGTAGTTACATTACAGTTGAATGTAACGACACAGGTATTACAGGCTATGAATTGCAAAAGGCACTGCCATATTTGACAAGCAAGTCTTTCAAATTTGAGGGAAAATTTATTGACTCATAGAGACATCCATGTCACACAGGTATGAGGGCAACTCACCAGCATTAACAGGTACACTGAGGACAATGCTCAAAGAAATCAATGTAGGAAGCGTTATCAAAACACCAAAATTTATCAGGAAATTGAACACTAGGGCACAAAAAAGAAAAACAAGACAGCATATTCAATTCACAGAATTACACATGTATAAAACAAGTATAAGCACAATAATGGGTGACATCACAGGTCATGTGTGTGTACATTCACATTCCAAAATGAAGGAGTAGTGCATGGAAACCTTACCCAGCAGTAATGCAGCTGTACAACACAGACTGTGCCAAGGTATGTCTCTGGGTGAGCCAAAGTCCTCAGCTCCAGTGAGGATGAGTATGAGAGGTACAATGCTGACGAAGACCATGTTGGCTCCTCCAAGGACAGTCAAGTACAATGCAGCCTCACCCAGCTTGGCACTACCCAAAACTAGCCTGAACAGTACCTGCAGAGAGAAAAGAGCATGCTCATAAATCACTCTGTAGTCAGTCCAAGCATAAAACAATGCAGCATTTCAGTGCTCAATATGAAGCATATACTGTACCACTGTATCCAGTGTTACCTTGTACATGGCTGCTGTTGATGCAGATCCAACCACCAGGGAAATGCCAATCACAGAGTGACTGTGGAACCCATCAGCATACGTTATCATTACTATTCCTGCAATGGCTAGAATGGCTGCAACAATCTACACACAAAGAAGAAACAAAGAGGGATTTTTAGATTTGAAGCTGAGAGGGAGAGATGCTGCAGCTTGGTGGTGTTCACAGTTCCATGGCATTAAGTGACCACATAAGCAGATGGCAAAAATTTAAGGATTTATTTTATTAAATCTTTTATTATTTATGATTCATATGTGAATTTAATTTAACAGATTACGCTGGCTTTATCCTTGAACAATAGGTTATAAAACAATTTATTTATCCTTTAGGTTGTAAAGTACAAATACATGTTTATACTTTGTATAAAACAATTTATCTTTTACTTTACTATCCTTTAGTTTATTCATATTTATGATTATAAAAATATGAAATTCTACATATAAAATCTCTATATCTCTGTGTATTATACTAACAAAAAGAAAAAGTTGTCCCCTACTACATTTAAATTGTTCATTTTTGTTGCTTATGCAAGACTGTAGTGCAGAAATGTAAGCATGTTGATCTGTGCCTAATCTTCCAGTACAGAGATCGTGAGACTTATGGAGGAATTGTCATGACCATGAGTTTTAACATTGGCACCATTAAGGTTATAAATACCTATAGCCACCTATTGGATTTGACAGATTTTAGGGATGCATATAAGTTTCGCCATGCAGGAGGGCATGCAAGACTCAAATCAGATCTCTAACAACAGTTAAGGCAGCGTCTGTTTTCTGCGTGTGAAAGGCAATGCTCAGATTTTATTCTTATTCATTAATTCCAATAGAACTGCTGAAGGTAGGGTTTGGTTAACTATGTTATGGCAAGAATTGGCCTAGACTATGCAAACCAAATATGATATGAGCCAAATCAAATATGAACCAAATATAAACAACCTTAAAAAAGGAGAGCTGGTATACAGATATTTATGAAAGAGATAGTACTTGTGGCAATTATTCAGAGATATTTGGAGGCCACTAAAAAAGTATTGTTTAAAGAACATACAAAACAGGAACATCTAAATGACAATAGACATAAATGCATATTAATCTGTATTTTGAAAAACTACACAATGAAACAGTGCATTTGTGACACTGTAACAAGCCTAACAGCTATTGTTATTTGGTGCTGATTTCTGCACTTTCTTTGTTTCTTTTGCTTGATAGAGAATCCAAATGTCCTCACAGTGTCAATCTCACCCTGACACCCATGAAGCGATCACGCAGCACAATCCAAGAGATGAGAAAGACAAATGCACGGCTGCAGCAGAAGAGAGCTGAGGCATCTGTCGCGGGGATCCTGCGTAGGCCCTGAAGGTACAAGTAGCTGGTGAGCGTCCATAGCACTCCAAACGGTGCCACTACTGACAGAAGCGTTTTCACTGACAGTCCATCATCACCCAGGAACTGACAGCACTCCCTGTGTTTATACACACACACACACAAAACACATCGTCACTCAGCATGAACTTATGTAACATCAGTGCTATACACAATAAGCACAAGTCAGTCCTTGTTAGTGCAAGGAAGTTATACTTTTGAATAAGCGGAGCCAAAACATCCTTTAAAGCCTTTTCAGCTACTTATGAGCTGTCAAATTGATATCAGATAAAAAACAAGACAAGAGCCAGATCTTCTTTCAGCCTTTTCTGCTAATCATAAGTGTAGTCCCAACTTTGTCAGCCCTCTGAAGATTATCAGCCATCTCTCACCTGAAGCGCTGTCGAATGCCCTGCCTGTCCTTGCTCCAGCACAGGTGGCCCAGGTAGTATAGAGGGAAGAGGAGGCAGTTCCAGGAGGTAGAGAACCAGGTGAGAGTGAAGGGAACATTGAGTTGTCTGAGTGTCAGTTTGGCCAGCTGAGTGGATCCCGTCCAGGACGAACAGACACAGAGAACCACAGTGACGCCCCACAGTGCCTGCCTCAGGTGGGCTACAGTCCAGCACAGACAGCAACGTACGGTCTCCTGTGTACTTGTACTCTCCACATTTATCACATTTGTCCCAATATGGCCATCAACCTTCACTTCCACCCTCTCTTTGTTTGGCTTCTCCACAACTGCAGACACAGACACAACACACAGTGATATGAGTGTAGAGTTTAGCTACAGTCAGAAAAGCTATATGTGGCCTGTTCATTTCATAGTGAGTTAAAAGATAAGGCACTATCGCCTGGGAAGTTATGCTATAGAATTAATAAATTATTCTAGTTATATCAAGTCAAGTCAAGTGGGTTTTTATTGCCATTCCTCTATATAGCTTGTATATATTGGAACGAAATGCTGTTTTTCCAGGACCATGGTGCAACACAGTTATATCAGCTTACATTTATAGCTTTAATTATATCAGTGCCCACACTTAGTGTAAATAGGATCATTATTGCAGCAGCAGCCTGTACTGGTAGTTAAATTAGTTCGCTGTATGCTTAGTTATGTACTTATTATGCCTTAAATAACATCATTACTCAAAGAATTATAGAATTATTGTGTCTGACCAATATAGAAAGATTTATTGTTTTTGACCAATCATTTCCAGCTCCACCCACTGTTCCTGTTCATCATGCATGACACATTGACAAGAGCGTTAATCAAATTCAGCAAGGGTACTTATTATACCAGAGCTTTATAGAGCTGTCATTGCAGAAGTCAATAATCTGAAGGTCTGAGAGGCAGACAGATGGTTCCAAGCAGCAGTCAGCCAGAGGACTGAGACACTCATCATTCTATCACAGTGACTGCTGAGACCATGCACTAAGATGTGACCTGGGCTTCTGTTCTGGTCTGGAAATAGCAGAAGCAATCATGATCAAGCATATTGAATTACACCACGTTCAGTACACAGCACAGTATTGCTAAAATACACTGTAAATCATTTAACATGAAGTAATTTCAGGACCGAATAGCAGTTCTGAAATTATAGCAAATATGTTTTGTTCCCACCATTGTACACTCATTTTGTATATAAGAAATGCCTTACATAAGCCTCTCATATAGTTTATCATCATTACAGTTCTTTTCTCTTTAGACTTGTAATTGCAATCATATCTTGCTTATCATCTTTTAATCCCCTAAGAATAGGAATTTACTCATAACTAGTTAATTATGGCTTATAGAAGATCTGCCTGCTTGTAGCTCACCCAGTTTTCTGTTATCTGAATTGACTGCATCCTTCAATCATCACCAAAATTTTTTTCTTACTTACTTCTTTTAGGTTTACATTAACATCCCTCTTTCCCCCCTTTATGTCAATTAAAGTGGTGGTTCTGAATGTAGGGTCTGTGAAGCGGAGTCAGGGCATCCAAGACTTTTTTATTTTGTTACAGTGTTGGAAATGCAATAGAGCAATGCAATATTATTATAAGTTAATATAAGTTATTATATTTCTTATTGAACAGTCAAATAGTAGGTATTAGCCTGCTTGACTGGACACTTGATTGAATAGGGTTAATTCAAACCTTAATAACTCAAAAACAATTAGGCCCATAAATAATGTCAACTTAGACCTAATGTACTCTGTTAATGTGAAGTTTAGAATAAAAAAAAAGGCCCCATGGGTCCAATAAATAGCCGGAATATTATTGTACACATCTGAGTAATGAGCCAAATATTAATTTGACTAATTTATTTTGACTAATTGGATTATGTTCATAAACATAAGGCATTAGGGGGTCCACGAAATTTATTTTACAGTTAAAGTGGACTCTGGCTCCAAAAAAGGTTGAGAAATCTGAAACTTTATCCTCAAGCCACACTATTGCTTTGTATAATTAAAAGAAAGAAGAAAATTATTTGACATCTTACACAGGATTTCCATTCACTGCAGTTCACTGAGCTATCTATCTGCTTATCTTGCATTTTTTTTAATATGCAGAATGAAATAATGAAAACCTTAAATTGTATAGCACAAATAGACCCAGTGATCTCACTTATTCTAGGCTGTGACTCAGGGTTATCTTTGATAGCTTCATCTGTTACTCTTTTCGACCACTAAGTCTCGCTTCACCATCGATCCCTGTTTAATTTAGACAGGAGCCATCACCCTCCATATTTCACCTTGCAAATCGAAAAGCACAGAGTCACTGCCACTGTCTCAAGATCGATGACCGTCCAGATCACAGCCTCTCCAGAAATCTGGATAGATGCTTAAATAGGGCAATAGGGAACCAACTACATTACTGTAAAGTCTTACAGAGTCTGTCCTTTAGGCCTGATTGCAGATTAGACACTTGTTATGCACTTCTTATAGTCCCTGAACCCATCAGCGGATCAGGAATTAACTTTCCTTACTGTCGTAACTGCATGCGTTTCCTATTTCACAGTAGTTACTGAATAATTCACAGTAATTGCAGAATAACATGCTTTAATATGAATATCGTTTAAACATGTATAGTTTACAGGGTAAACTGAGAGTAAAGGACAGATTTTAGAGTTAAAGCTGCTTCAACAAGCTATATTGCTCTACAGAATTAGTGTAGAGAATAAAGTTGTAAGCCACTTCTCATCACTACACTGCACACACAGAGGGGATGCTGCATGAGCATGCATACAAATCAGGCTAGGCATACTACATATATAGGCAAAGAGAGCAAGTGAGGCTAGGAGTCCTCCTCCACCACTGATGACTCATCAAAAATAGTCCTAGTTACTTTCTCTTTACAGTAAACTCACAGAAGAGGTAAAATAATAACATATTCATCTACAGAAAACAGAGCTGAGACACAACAGTAAATAGAAAATTGTTTATGCTTACCTAATGTTATTCTGCAAACAATACACTTCATCAGTGATGGCTGGTCATGATATAAAAGGAGAGAGCTAATATCTATCAATAAATTGATAACAAAACTATTAGAGTTGAGCAATACATTATTTAAAAGGTGTCATTGATGGTGTAATAAGAATGATGTGGTGTTAACTAAAGGCAGATATACAGCTGCATTTGTGAAGTCAGTAATTCTCTGCTGGGTTCATGTTGTGTTTCCTCTGAATACCAAACACAGTAAACAGGAAATCTGTAACCCTTTAGTTCAAACCAAAGAACACTAAACTTCCTAAAATGTGTGCTTAGTCTACTTTTACTGCTATCTATTTTTTTCATCTAAAGGCATTTGGAGGGGGGAGTACGTAATTCAGCTCATTCATGTTCATTACACCAATTTTTCACATGATCCTTCTCAATCACGCTGCAGTCTGGGTTAGGAAGAACTAAGGCCCAGCCTCGCTTCTTCAAACCATACTTTCACTCAAAAAAATGCTGCACTTGGTTCCACAAATATCCAAAATAATCCACCAAAACAGATCTGTTAACAGCAAATGATCTGACATGGATGCCAAAAATGAAACTGTATTGACATATTTTTATCTTTGAAAGACAGGGTTGCTTATACTACCCCAGTACTTCATTAAGCCATGTCTATATCTAACCAATTACAGTCCTGAAGTGTCTGTAAAGAGTTTATCAATTTAAAACATCCACCATCTACCCCAACTTTGGTATACCCCAAATGACAAAAAGTCCAAGTAGTGATAGCCAGTCATCCTTTCAATAGCTTGACAACAAAACTATTAGGGTTTATCTTTGAAAAACAATGATACAAGGTCTGAAGAAACTCATTCAAGTCCTAAATAACAAGGACAAAGTGTCACTGATGAAAAGCAACGCAGTTGTAGCCTATTGCTCCTCACTTGTGAATGTTGTTCTGCTTTTGCAGTTGCCTTTTTACCAGAAATAAGAGAAAAGGAATAATCCATTGTTTCTCAGATAAAAGTTGAAAACAAAAAGAAAAAAATTTATAGGAAGCTGTTAAATGTCTGCTTATACATGGCTCTGTGTGTATGATGTGTAAATTATTCAGGTTTTGATTTATTAGTGTAGATAATCTTTTGTGTCACTGAGATGACAAAAAAATTGCACTATATTAATGTGAAAAGTTATGCAGACCTGACATACTTTGTGGACATAGCTAGGTGAATGTACTTATCATTCAAGTGAGCATTGCTCATATCAGTGTAAAACAATTGTTACAGATGCACCAATATAACACTGAGTATAGGTATCTGGGACAATGCTGGCCTAAAACACTTGATCTGAATCACATGGGATTTGACATACTTTTCAGTCCAACCTTGTGCATGAACATAGAACTTAATGCTTGTCCTCATCATATCTGTGATGTTTCACATACAGTCAGCTCCAGAATTATTGGAGCTGATTGTAAGGTGGTGAAAAATGTCTTTTGTGGTTAAACATTGTAGCTTAATCTTACACTAAAATCTGAGACAAAACTAATCTTT